>NW_027507787.1:234349661-234588125 GCF_037356315.1 Lithobates pipiens
TACGGAGAGGACTCTGATGTAAGGTGTAACACTGAGAACTGTGATGTACGGAGAGGACTCTGATGTAAGGTGTAACACTGAGAACTGTGATGTACGGAGGGGACTCTGATGTAAGGGGTAACATTGAGAACTCTGATGTACGGAGAGGACTCTGATGTAAGGGGGGACACTGAGAACTCTGATGTACAGAGTGGATTCTGATGTAAGGGGGACACTGAGAACTCTGATGTACGGAGAGGACTCTGATGTGAGGTGGAACACTGAGAACTCTGATGTACGGAGAGGACTCTGATGTGAGGTGGAACACTGAGAACTGTGATGTACGGAGAGGACTCTGATGTAAGGTGTAACACTGAGAACTGTGATGTACGGAGGGGACTCTGATGTAAGGGGTAACATTGAGAACTCTGATGTATGGAGAGGACTCTGATGTAAGGGGGGACACTGAGAACTCTGATGTACAGAGTGGATTCTGATGTAAGGGGGGCACTGAGAACTCTGATGTACGGAGAGGATTCTGATGTAATGGGGAACACTGAGAACTCTGATGTACGGAGAGGACTTTGATGTAAGGGGGAACACTGAGAACTGTGATGTACGGAGAGGACTCTGATGTAAGGGGGAACACTGAGAACTCTGATGTACAGAGAGGACTTTGATGTAAGGGGGAACACTGAGAACTGTGATGTACGGAGAGGACTCTGATGTAAGGGGGAACACTGAGAACTCTGATGTACAGAGAGGACTTTGATGTAAGGGGGAACACTGAGAACTCTGATGTACAGAGAGGACTTTGATGTAAGGGGGAACACTGAGAACTGTGATGTACGGAGAGGACTCTGATGTAAGGGGTAACACTGAGAACTGTGATGTATGGAGAGGACTTTAATGTAAGGGGGAACACTGAGAACTCTGATGTACGGAGAGGACTCTGATGTAAGGGGGAACACTGAGAACTCTGATGTACAGAGAGGACTTTGATGTAAGGGGGAACACTGAGAACTCTGATGTACAGAGAGGACTTTGATGTAAGGGGGAACACTGAGAACTCTGATGTACGGAGAGGACTCTGATGTAAGGGGGAACACTGAGAACTGTGATGTACGGAGAGGATTCTGATGTAAGGGGGAACACTGAGAACTGTGATGTACGGAGAGGACTCTGATTTAAGGGGGAACACTGTGGCCTCCGGTGTAAAGGGGAACTCTGATGTAAGGGGTGCTCTGAGAAACCTGATTTGCCTTAGTGTACTCACTCAGAGGCAGGAGATAGAAGAGAGGAGGCTTCAGTCACAGACAGGGATGGATGGTGAGCTCACTCACCCCTTGGCAGTCAGCACCTCCCATCCAGATGTATCTGAGGCTGCTGGACTTCAAATAGCCGGCCCCCACTTTTCTTTTCTGAGAGGCATAGTGCCGGGGATTGGAGTGTAGGCAGACACAGAGAGGTGGGGGGCGGGGGGAGAGGTGCAGCTTGAGCTCTCTCTCCCCTCCTGTCTGTGTGTGGGGTGGGGGGTGGGGGTTAATTGTTAGTTCTGGCTTTGCGCAGTGTGAAAGAGAGAGTAACAGACACTCTTACCATAGACAACTACAGCCAGCAACCCTGCTGGGAGTCCGGTCTAGACAATGTGTCCGGGTTTCAGGCAATCTAAAATCCGGACACATGATTCCAGTGGCAACCCTAGGAGACACACGGGTCCCAGAAGACAGCAGGGACCATTCAGAAAGCACAGCATGACTCGCGCATGCGCAGTAGGAAACAGGCTTCACTTCCTGCTTCCCTTAGTAAGGATACTGGCGCCTCCACCCGGGGAGCCGAGGGGACGGGTCGGCTTCGGGTTCTGGCATCGCAGGCTCCCTGGACAGGTAAGTGTCCCTATATTAAAATTCAGCAGCTACAGTATTTGTAGCTGCTGACATCTCATTTATTGTTTCCCCAGGCGGAACTCCGCTTTAAATTGTACAAGGTGTTTTCACACCCATAGGCATGCACAGGGGGTGTGCCTGGGTACACCCTAATCACTATTTACTGCCTGGGCTTCCCCCACCTTGTTGGCCCTCCCACCCCGGAGTGCTGCTGGCTTCTCTCCTCTCCTCTCCTCTCCCCAAGGCTGCTACAGGAGATGTTTCAGGATGGAGAGCGGGGGAAGGGGCTAGTAGATATGTAATTTACCATTTTTCTAAATGATCACAGTGATTACACTCACTCACGGGGTCCATTCATAACTGAAGCATAGTAAATTTTTCTGACGGAAAATCCCGTTGTGTGTACGCGGCATTACATTGCAGCCCTTCTCGAAAATAACAGTAGGTCTTATTTTCAGGGTAGGTCTTATTTTCAGGGTAGGTCTTATTTTCGGGGAATGCGGCACATTCCCGCTTGCGGTTTTATTAATTTTTTTGCAGGTTTTTAACACGTGTTGCGTTGCAGGCAAGACAAGTGCCCCAAGGTAGCTCCAGAACGGGGTGGGTGCAAGGATTTTTGTCTATTTGTCCAGGAAGTGACGTCGTCCGCGTCACTTCCTGGTCTGTGTACAGGAGGTTGGCTGAGCGGACGGAGGTCCGCTGAGCTCCAGCCGCCCTTCCCAGCAACACCTTCCATGATGGCACCAGGTCCACAGGTGGGATGGTGAACATGGCAGGGGGGTCGCTGGGGCGGGAGGGGGGGGGGGGCTGCACATCGCAGCAGTGGTGGAAGTGATAGGCGGCTTTACAGCCGGCATCACCTATGGCAGCACCGGCCCTGCTGCAGAAATTTTTCGGTCGCTAAACCTCAGGTACTTTTTCGGTGCATGTTTTGGCGCAGTTGTAGCATATTTTGTTATGCAAAAAAACGCACATGCAGAAGTATTATGCCCCGTACACACAAGCGGATTTTCCGTCGGAAAAACCATCCAAGTTTTTCCCGACGGAAAATCCGCTCGTGTGTACGGGGCATAATACTTTTGCTATGCGTTTTGGTGTGAACGTGCCGCGTTTCTCCCGAAAATTAGACCTACCCTGAATATAAGACCTACTGTTATTTTCGAGAAGGGCTGCAATGTGGGCGGCACAGTGGTGTAGTGGTTAGCACTCTCACCTAGCAGTAAGAAGGGTCACTGGTTCGTATCCCAACCACTACACTACCTGCTGGAGTTTGCATGTTCTCCCTGTGCCTGCGTGGGTTTCCTCCGGGTACTCCGGTTTCCTCCCACAATCCAAAGACATGCAGGTAGGTTAATTGGCCTCTGTCCAAAATTGGCCCTAGTATATGAATGGGGACCTTGGATTGTGGGGACTGCAGTGAGTGTGTAATGTACAGGGATAGGGACAATTGTAGACACTCACTCAGGTTGAACTGGATGGACTGGTGTCTTTCTTCAACCTAACTAACTATGAACTATGATGTAATTCCCCGTACACACGAGCAAATTTTTAGTCGGAAAAAACTCAGATGGTTTTTTCAGACAGAATTCCACTCAAGCTTGCGTACAAAGCGGTCACACAAATGTTTGTTGATCTTTCGACCGGCAAGAACGCGGTGACGTACAACACTACGACGAGTCGAGAAAATTAAGTTCAATGCTTCTGCGCATGCGTCGAATTGTTTCCCGAGCATGCGCAGGAATTTTGCGCGTCGGAAATTTGTACGGACGATCGAAATTTCCGATCGGAACCTTTTCCGACCACAAAAAAAATTGAGGTCCTGCTCTCAATCTTTTGCTGGCCAAAATTCCTCCAGCAAAAGTCCGATGGAGCGTACACGCGATCGCATTTTTACGACCAAAAGCTCTCATCGGACTTTTGATGGCGGAATTTCCGATCGTGTGCATTACACGGTTACAGCCGGTTGAAAAAAGTCGCTCTAGTTCATGTGTGTTGGAAAGAGATACTTTGTTAAGTTGTTTGCGAGGTATTTAGGCCCCATTCATACCTGAACGCAGTGGGGGCGCGCATTCACACTCGCGTTTTTTTTTTTTGCACGTTTTTTAACGCATGTTGCATTGAGGGCAAGACGAGTGCCCAAGGGAGCTCCAGAACTTTTTCAGTGTCAGGTGTTTTTTCAGTGCGTGTTTTGGCTCAGTTGTCGCGCGTTTTGTCGTGCGACAAATGCGCGGCGAAAGTGCATCAGCTACCCACGCTTGGGGTGCCATTGCCAATTAGGCCTCATGCAAACAGGACAGTAGCGAAGCATTAACCACTTGCCCACCGGGCACTGTCACCCCCTCCCTGCCCAGGCCAATTTTCACCTTTCGGCGCTGTCACACTTTGAATGACAATTGCGCAGTCATGCTACACTGTATCCATATGACATTTTTATCATTTTTTTCACACAAATAGAGCTTTCTTTTGCTTGTATTTAATCACCTCTAAGGTTTTTTATTTTTTTCTAAATAAACGAATAAGACTGCAAATTTTGAAAAAAAAAACTTTTCAAATTTTGAAAGCAGGATAAAAGCCCCTCAAAAGCTTCAGGTGCTGTAATGCCGCGTACACACGATCGGAAATTCTCACCGGAAAAAGCTCTGATGGTTTTCCCGTCAGAATTTCCGACGGAATTTTCGCTCAAAGTGTCTTGCACACACACACGCTCACACCAAATTCCGACCGCCAAGAACGCGGTGGCGTACAACGCATACAACGGGACTAGAAAAAAGAAGTTCAATACCCAGTAGCCAATAGCTTCCGTTGAATCTGAGCATGCGTGAGTTTTTGCGCGTCGGAATTGCATACACACGATCGGAATTTCCGATAGAAAGTTTTTCCGTCGGGAAAATTGAGAACCTGCTATCAAATTTTTGCTGGCGGGAATTCGGACAGCTAAATTTTCGATGGAGCGTACACACGGCCGCATTTTCCGATGAAAAGCTGTCATCGGTCTTTTGCTGGGCGAAAATTCCGGCCGTGTGTACGCGGCATTAGCGAGCGTTGTCATAGACTTCCATGGTGGATGTGTGACTGTAAGGTCGCTATATTATTAATGACAGGAGCTTTTGATTGTCATTCAGAGCACTTTAATTAACCACTTGCTTCCCAAGCCTATTCTGACACTTCTTTCCTACATGTAAAATGTATCTTTTTTTTTTTTGCGAGAAAATTACCTAGAACCCTCAAGCATAATATATGTTTTTTAAGCAAAGGCCTTAGAGAATAAAATGATGGGTGTTGCAATTTTTTAATGTCACACGGTATTTGCATGGCGGTTTTTCAAACGCACTTTTAAACAATACACATTATTGAATTCTAGTGAACACGAGCACACCATAATAACAATTTTTTGGGTAAAATATAAAAGATTTTGTTACACCGAGTACATAGATACCAAACAAGTCATGCTTTAAAACTGTGCATGCTCATGGAATGGCGACAAACTGCTCCATAGGTGACATTTTAAAAGCCTTTCTGTTTTACCGGTTCAGGTTTCCAGAGGAGGTCTGGTGTTAGAATTATTGCTCTCGCTCTGACGGTCGTGGTGATACCTCACATGTGGGGCGTGATGACTTTTTACATATGCATGCGGGACCGGCGTGTGCGTTCGCTACTGTGTTCGAGCACGGGGGGGACAGGGGCGGTTTACGTTTTGTTTTATTTTCTAACTATTTATTTTAGTTTATTTTTACACTGTTTCTTTTTTAAAAAAATGTAAAAAATCTGATCACTTTTATTTCTGACAGCAATAGCAGTGACAGCTACCGTTTCTTTCAGGCTTTCAGGTAAAAGTGACCCAGGCAGCTGTAAAATTTGTTCACCTCCTGAATGAATGAATGAATGAAATACTTGTATAGCGCACAATGCGAACTGAATCGCCTCTAGGCGCTGTGGCGAGCTTTGATCATCTGCTAAAAGAGGAAGGTCTTGAGTTTTTTCCTAAAAGCCAGGTGATTTTCTTCCAGGCGGATGTTGATTGGTAGAGCATTCCATAGCCGAGGCCCTTGGACAGCGAATCTCCGATCCCCCTTGGATTTATACCGGGCTTTGGGCACGAGGAGGAGGTTTTTGTTGGCTGATGGAAGACTGCGGTTTGGTGTGTAATGATTTATTTTCTCCATTAGGTATTGCGGAGCTTCTCTATGCACGCATTTGTGGGTGAGGCAAAGGGTCTTGAACGTGATCCGATTTTTTACGGTTAGCCAATGTAAGCTCCTCAGTGAAGGAGAGATGGATTCCCAGGTTTTTTTTCCTGTTATCAGCCTTGCCGCCGTGTTTTGGATCAGTTGTAATCGCGCAAGTTGATATTGTGGTAATCCTATGTAAAGCGAGTTTGCGTAGTCCAGTCGTGAATTAAAGATTGTTCCAACTACCACTGCTTTGTCATTCTTTGGGATAAAAGGGATGAGTCTGCGAAGCATGCGCAGCAGATGGTGAGATCCACTGACTACAGATTCTATTTGCGCATCCATTGACATTTGTGCGTCTAAAATAACCCCGAGACTCTTCGCTTTGGTCTTTGGGGAGATAGTCTGCCCAAAGACGGTTGGTGGAGACCAGGAGGTTTTGGTTGCGGGCTTATGATTTGGGTGTAAGATAAGAAGCTCTGTCTTTGATTGGTTCAGCTGGAGGGAGTTGGTGGTCATCCAGTCCTCTATTGATTTGAGGCAGTTTTCAAGTTGTTGTTGGTGATCTTTTTTTCCATTGATCCGGAAATAAAGTTGCGTGTCGTCGGCGTAAGCGTGGAAGCAGAGATCTGAGCATCTGATGATTTGAAGGAGTGGGCGAATGTAAATGTTGAAGAGAACGGGTGACAACGGAGAGCCTTGAGGGACTCCGCAGGTGACTGCCCGAGTTTCGGAGAGGAATTTTCCTAGTTTCACTGTCTGTGACCGATTTCCTAGGAAGGACGCGAACCATTGGAGATCTATGTCTTGGACTCCGGCTACTTCTGTGAGGCGGACGAGTAGAGTATTGTGATCTACTGTATAAAACGCTGCACTTAGGTCTAGCAGTACGAGGAGTAGGGATGAGCCGAACACCCCCCGGTTCGGTTCGCACCAGAACTTTCGAACAAACGGACCCCAAATTTGTACGAACGTTAGAACCCTATTGAAGTCTATGGGACTCGAACGTTCGAAATTAAAAGTGCTAATTTTAACGGCTAATATGCAAGATACTGTCCTAAAAAGGGTTTGGGGACCTGCCTCCTGCCCCAGGGGACATGGGTCAATGCCTAAAATGTTTTTAAAAATGGCCGTTTTGGCGGGAGCACTAATTTTAATGACGATTAAAGTGAAAAAAAAAGTGAAATATTCCTTTAAATATGGTGCCTGGGGGGTGTCTGTAGTATGCCTGTGAAGTGCCACGTGTTTCCCCGTGTTTAGAACAGTCCCTGCACAAAATGACATTAAACAGAAATAACACCATTTAAAACTGCTTGTGGTTTTAATGTTATATCTGGTTCCTGCAATATGGTTGAAAATCATTGAGAAAAATGGCATGGGTAGCCCTCCCTGCCCATTACCAGCCTATTTGGGTCTTGTACGCATATTAAGGGGAACCCCGTACCCATATTTAAAAAAGGAAATGCGTGTGGCCCCCAGGCCCTATATACTCAGAACAGCAGTATACAGGCGGTGCAAACAAGACAGGGACTGTGTAGGTTTGTTGTGTTAAGTTGAATCTGTTTGTAATTTTCAACTGGTACATTTTTAAAGTGTAGCTCCAGTCAAAAAAACTATTTTTAAGCTTTTTGGAAAACATAGGGAAGGGTTATCACCCCTGTATAATTTGTTTTGTCGTCCATCTTTTTTCATCTCACTTGCTGTTGTCTCCTTCCGTTTGCAAGTAGGAGATGTTTGTAAGTTGGATGTTTGAAAGTAGGGGCCTGCCCTATATGCTCTGCAGAAATGGCGGAACAAGGTGTTGGTTTTGCCACAACATTGTAAGCCCTCAAAGTGACTCTTGCTGGGCGCTGGAGCGCCCTGCTGTGAACGATTATATCAAGAATTGTAATTACATGCCATTGTTGAACAGTGGTAGAAAAATTGACCTTTGGTGGTTGTGGTGCTGGTGCCACAACACTATAAGTCCTCACCGTTACTCTGGGTGGGCACAGGAAGGGGCCCTCCTGTGAAATATTATATCAAGAATTGTAATTACATGTCCCTGTTAAACAGGGGCAGAAAAATTTGGCCTTAGGCACTGCTGCTGGTGCCACCACACTGCAACCTCTTCCATATACTCTAGTTTTATTGCAGGAATTAGCCCTGCTGCAAAGCATTGCATCAAAAATTGTAATTAAACGCCCCTGTTAAACAGGGGCAGAAAAATTGGGCCTTAGGCACTGGTGCTGGTGCCACCACACTGCAACCTCTTCCATATACTCTAGTTTTATTGCAGGAATTAGCCCTGCTGCAAAGCATTGCATCAAAAATTGTAATTAAACGCCCCTGTTAAACAGGGGCAGAAAAATTGGGCCTTAGGCACTGGTGCTGGTGCCACCACACTGCAACCTCTCCCATATACTCTTGTTTGATTGCAGGAATTAGCCCTGCTGCAAAGCATTGCATCAAAACGCCCCTGTTAAACAGGGGCAGAAAAATTGGGCTGATGGCATCACCCAGAACCAGAAATGTTCTTCCAACATATCAGCGGAGGAGGAAGAGGATAGACAATCAACATAACAGGACAGTCACTCAGCATCAGCATAGGCAGTCTTGAAGGGATGTGATATTTCCAAAAAAATTATTCTGTTACATCAGCTTCAGGTGCTTGGTAGCTGTGGGTGATCCAAGACTGATTCATCTTGATGAAGGTCAGTCGATCAACTGATTCGGTGGACAGGCGCACCCTGTGATCGGTAACAAAGCCACCAGCAGCACTGAAGGTGCGTTCCGAAAGAACGCTGGATGCAGGACAGGCCAGTAGCTCAATTGCATACTGTGCAAGCTCTGGCCAGTGATCCATCCTCAAGACCCAGTAAGCCAGAGGATTTTCGGTGGGAAAGGTGTCCAAGTCTGACCTTGCCCCTAGGTATTCCTGCACCATGTAAATCAGATGCTGGCGATGGGTGCTGGAACCGATCATACCTTGGGGCTGCGGACTAAAAAATTGTCTGAAAGCATCAGTCAGACAGCCACCTTCTCCACCGCTCCTTCTGACCGATGCCTCAGCAACATGTTGTCCAGGACCAGGAGTTTGTAACCTCCCAGTCTCTGGGAACGCGCTGCACAGACCTTTCTGCAAGGCCTCCCGGAGATGTCTCATCCTCTGCTCCCTCTGCGATGGCAAGATAAGGTCGGCAACCTTACCCTTGTACCGTGGATCAAGGAGAGTGGCCAGCCAGTAATGGTCCCTCTCCTTGATCTGAAGGATACGAGGATCCTTCCGCAGGCTTTGCAGGATCAGGGAGGCCATGCAGCGTAGGCTAGCTGAGGCATTCGGTCCGGAGTCCTCTGGGTCAGTAAGGACAACATGATCCGCAGCTACCTCCTCCCAGCCACGTACAAGTCCACGTGTTTCTTGGCACTGTAAATCATCCCTACAAGACTGCTGCTGCTGCTAATGCTGAGTGCCAGCCTCCACCTCCATGCCGACACAATCATCCTCCTCCTCCTCTTCCTCCTCCTCATCCTCTTCCTGTGTGATGGGTGGCACAGCAGGAACACTGTCTGGATAAAGGGGGCCTTGAGAGGCAAGGAAGTCCTCCTCTTCCTGCCTCTGTTCTGCCTCAAGTGCCCTGTCCATTATTCCACGCAGCGTATGCTCCAAGAGGTGGACAAGAGGTACAGTGTCACTGATGCATGCACTGTCACTGCTCACCATCCTTGTGGCCTCCTCAAACGGTGACAGGACAGTGCATGCATCCCTGATCATGCCCCACTGGCGTGGTGAGAAAAAACCGAGCTCCCCTGACCCTGTCCTGGTGCCGTAGTCGCACAGGTACTCATTGATGGCCCTCTGCTGTGTGTGCAGCCGCTGCAGCATGGCCAACGTTGAGTTCCACCTGGTGGGCATGTCACATATAAGGCGGTTCTTGGGCAGGTTCGACTCCCTTTGGAGCTCAGCCAGCCGAGCACAGGCATTAAATGATCGGCAGAAATGCACACAGACTTTCCTGGCCTGCTTCAGGACATCCTGTAAGCCGGGGTACCTGCCCAAGAACCGCTGCACCACCAGGTTAAGGACGTGAGCTACACAGGGCACATGGGTCAGTTGTCCCTGTCGGAGGGTGGAGAGGAGGTTGGTGCCATTGTCACAAACCATCATTCCTGGCTTAAGCTGGCGTGGTGTCAACCACCTCTCGGCCTGCCCCTGCAGAGCTGACAAAACATCCGCCCCAGTGTGGCTCCTGTCATCGCTTTGCCTGCGTACTTGCGTAGCCCCTGGAACGCCTACGAAGCACCGCTGGTTCTGAGGACAGAGCACTGGAAGAGGCCATGGAGGAAGAAGAAGAGAAGGGGGTGGAGGAGAGAGGTGTGTCACAACCAATAGTAGCATTTTGGAGGCGTGGTGGCGGAACAACCTCCAACACTACTGCACCTTGTCCTGCATCCTTCCCAGCTGCCAGAAGAGTGACCCAATGGGCCGTGAAAGACAGGTAACATCCCTGCCCATGCCTGCTGGACCATGAGTCAGCGGTAATATGCACCTTACCGCTGACCGCCCTGTCCAGCGAGGCAACATGCCGGTAGAGAGTCGGAATCGCCTTCCGTGAGAAAAAGTGGCGTTTGGGGACCTGCCACTGAGGAACCGCACATTGTACAAACTCACGGAAGGGGGCCGAGTCTACCAACTGAAAAGGCAGCAGTTGAAGTGCTAGCAATTTAGCCAAGCTAGCATTCAACCGCTGGGCATGTGGATGGCTGGGAGTGAACTTCTTTCGCCGGTCCAGAAGCTGGGGCAGGGACATTTGCCTGCTATAATCGGACGTGGGTGTACCACTAGCAGAGTTCCCGGAAGCACTTGGCTGTGACACACCTAATTCTACACCTTCATTCCTCTCAGAGCAGGTTTCAGAGAGGACTGAAGGTCTAGTGGGGTTGGAGATGCCAGCTGATGAGGAGCAAGGAGAGGTCCGCTTTGTTCTTTGGTGTGGGTCTTTGAGGTACGCTTGCCAACGAGCTGCATGGCAGGTCAACATATGTCTGGTCAAGCATGTGGTGCCCAAGCGGCTGATGTTTTGGCCACGCGAGATACGCTTGAGACATATGTTGCAAATAGCAGCGGTGCGATCTGATGCACTCGTCTCAAAAAAGGCCCACACCAAAGAACTTTTAGAATAACGCGCAGAGGCAGCGCCCTGCACAGGCGGAGCTCTCGGTGTGATTCAGTCGGTGTGCTGCCCCTAAGCTGGCCCCCGGAGGGCATCCTGCCTCGTTGGACATGTGCCTCCTCCTCCTCCTCCTCCTCTCTCCTTCCAGGCACCCACGTGGAGTCAGTGCCCTCATCATCCCCTCCCTCTTCATCGCTGTAGCAAACCTGGCAGTATGCTGCAGCTTGTGGAACATGACTGCCAGATTGCTGTCCTTCTTGAGCATCCCCTCTCTCTGCGCTCACACTACTGCCTTCCTCTAGCTGAGTGTCATCATCAGAGCCCACAAAACACTGGGCATCCTCCTGGAGCATGTACCCAACACTGTGCTCAAAGAGTTCAGGAGACTCCTCAGGAGGACGTGGTGGGTCTAGGGAAGGAGTCACTGATGATGACATTGAGAGGAGGGAAGACGATGCGTTGGCAGATGCTTTGCTAGTACCCTGAGACTGGGTGAGAGAGGATGAGGAGGATGAAGAGGGCTTGGTCATCCACTCTACCAAGTCATTGGCATGTTGCGGGTCAACATGTCCAGCTGCCGAAAAGAAGGACAAGCGTGTCCCATGGCCACGTGCTGATGACAATGCACCGCGTCCACGACCAGCACTGTTGTCTCTAGACACAGAGCCTGCTTGCCCTCTTTTATCGGCTTGCGCCTGTCTGCCTCTCCTTGCTGGCCTTCCAGACATGGTAATGGCCTGAAGGGAGTTGGGTAAAAAAGCAGTTGGGTAGTGTATATTGTGCTAGAGGCACACAACACCCACTAACTCCTGCAGATGCCTTTATTATAGAACACCAGAGATAAAGGGGTATATACAGATGTATACTGTGCTGTGCTGGAGGCACACACAACTTCCAATAACTCCTGCAGATCGCTATTTCCTATTATGGGGAACCCACAATTCTCCCCTGGTATGGACCCTCATCTTCTGCAGGCCATGTCCAGTAGCAGGTGCACACAAGCACGATGTTTCCGGACAGGTGGGGACTGGCCGTCTATAGAGGCGCTCTGTAATTCATCGGGACCCTATAAACTAGCCTTTTGGACTGCTGTCCAACTTAGACACTTTTTTCGAGCCCTCCCATCCCCCCTCTGTTTTGACAGACCGTTGACTGCCTTTGAGGAATGTTGCTCTAGTAACGGGGTGCTTCCAAGAACGCTGTCCACAATGTACAATCTCCTTATCACACCAGGGGATGATGCTCATTTGACCTTCCTGACAAAATGGGAGAGGGACTTGAACTGTACGTTTACTCCGAGCCAGACTCAAAACATTGTAGCATTGGCCCTGAAATCTACCATCTGTACGACCATACAGGAAACAAACTATAAAATTCTGACGAGATGGTACTTAACTCCTCAGGCTTTGCATTCTTTCTACCCGACCACCTCTGCGCTTTGTTGGAGATGCGGACTGGAACAGGGCACTTTGTTGCATGTGTTTTGGTCATGTTCGAAGTTGTCTTACTTTTGGTCCACTGTTAGGACCGTTATTCAAAAATTTACGGAGTATAATGTCCCCAATGACCCGGCCTTCTTCCTCCTGCACGTAAACACCATGTCCACTAAAAAGTACAAAAAATCCATTCTATGTCATCTGGTAAATGCCGCAAGAGCATGTATACCGCTCCACTGGAAAAGCCAGGCCCCTCCATCGGTGGCGTCCTGGGTTCGTAGGGTGGAGGAAATTAGTAGACTGGAGGACCTGGTGCTTACGGGGAGGCAACAGCAGGAAAGATTTAGGAAAACATGGGCACTCTGGCACCAATTTATCTTCTCGCCCGAAGGGGTATCTCTGAGGACCTTGTAATTTGACCGGCGATATATACTGCATACGGGGTAGGGCAGTCCTGAATCAACCAGAAATCCCCCTCCTCCCCCCCCTCACCTCATCCCCCTCTCCTCCCCCCTCCCTCACCCTCACCTCACCCCCCTCTCCTTCCCCCTCAGTCTCCCCTGTCAGTGTCCCTTCCCCTACCCTTAATAGTCTCTGCCCTTGGTACTGGGTTTTTACCGGGATATCGAGGTTCTGACGTGAGCCGGAGATAGGGGGAACTGAAGGGATCTAGGCTCCCGAATACGCTTCTGACATGGAGGTGTTATGGGTGGGCCATGCACAATGTTTTCTATGATCCTATCTCTCCCGTGAACTCGGCAATATGTTTGATATATGTTTCCCTTTTCCTCCCTCCCCTTTTTGTATCCCACTTCTATGTTGTATTACATGTCCATGCCCATGTTGGGCATTGTTTGAAAATTAATACAATTTATATTTGAAAAAAAAAGAGTTCAGGAGACTCCTCAGGAGGACGTGGTGGGTCTAGGGAAGGAGTCACTGATGATGACATTGAGAGGAGGGAAGACGATGCGTTGGCAGCTGCTTTGCTAGTACCCTGAGACTGGGTGAGAGAGGATGAGGAGGATGAAGAGGGCTTGGTCATCCACTCTACCAAGTCGTTGGCATGTTGCGGCTTAACATGTCCAGCTGCCGAAAAGAAGGACAAGCGTGTCCCATGGCCACGTGCTGATGACAATGCACCGCGTCCACGACCAGCACTGTTGTCTCTAGACACAGAGCCTGCTTGCCCTCTTTTATCGGCTCGCGCCTGTCTGCCTCTCCTTGCTGGCCTTCCAGACATGGTAATGGCCTGAAGGGAGTTGGGTAAAAAAGCAGTTGGGTAGTGTATATTGTGCTAGAGGCACACAACACCCACTAACTCCTGCAGATGCCTTTATTATAGAACACCAGAGATAAAGGGGTATATACAGATGTATACTGTGCTGTGCTGGAGGCACACACAACTTCCAATAACTCCTGCAGATGGCAAGTGGTCTCAAATAGAGAAGAGCTATGTAGGTGGATATAGCGATATGTACTGGGTACAGAGCACGCAGACAGCACGCACTAGCTCCTAACACTACTGACTGCAAGCTCTATTATAAAAGATAGATCACTAGCTATATAGGTGAAGTGAATATAGCGGTGTATACTGCGGTCAGGGCACGCAGACAACAACCACTACACAACAGCAAGATTGGAAATCGGCCGAAAACGATCGGTGTGTACTGTGTTGAAGGTACACAGAACACCCACTGCTTCAGACGCCAACACACTACACAAGGCCGCCGCGCTGGCGGCCTTATATAGTGTGGGGCGTGCACTACACAGCCTGAGCTATGATTGGCCACAGGCATCCTGCCTGTGGCCAATCATGGCTCTCCTCGCTGCTGGCGCTGCGATTGGCCAAGCATGCGGGGTCACAGTGCATGCTTGGCCAATCATGAGCCAGCAATGCACTGCGCCATCGCAGTGCATTGTGGGCCGTGAGCACCACACGAATTTGGCACGAACGGACCAAAATGTTCGGACTTCGCCGAACGGACGAACAGCCGATGTTCGACTCGAACACGAAGCTCATCCCTAACGAGGAGACACGGCTCTCCGTCATCTGCTGCTTCGAGGGCGTCATCCCAAATCTTGAGGAGAGCTGTTTCTGTTCCATGACCCGGGCGGAAGCCTGATTGCAGCGGGTCCAGGAGTTTGTGAGTATCCAGGTGAAGTTGTAGCTGATGTACTACAGCTTTCTCCATGATCTTAAAAATGGTGTTGAGGCTTGTAATTGGCCTACAGTTGTTTGGATCCTGAGGGTCCAGGTTTGGTTTCTTGAGAAGAGGTTTGACGATGCCTTGTTTGAGGATGCTGGGAACAATCCCTTCGTGGAATGATCGGTTTATGAGGTGGGTTATGGTTGGAGCCACGATGTCGGAGCATTCTTTTAGTAGTTTTGTGGGGATGATGTCAGTAGGTGAGGTACTGTCACGCAGTTTATTAATGATGTTTTTTGCGGTGTCTACGGTAATTGGGGATAGTGAAAATTTCGGCGGTTGCGGTATGTTGGTGCAGACATCCTCTTTATGTATTTGCTGGCTGAGGTTGTTTGTTTTCTTCTGAAAAATTGCTTCCCTGATGGTTTTGATTTTATCGATGAAAAAATCCAACAGTTTGTCACAGTAATCCTGGGATTCACTTTCTGGGGGTTCTAGGCACACCTGATTCATTGATTGACCAGTTTAAACAGTTCCCGTGGTTGGTTTGCGGCCGTTGAGATTGTATATGAGAAGTGGTCCTTTTTGGCTTTGAAGATTGCTTTCCTATAATTCTCTGTGGTACCTTTGTAGTTAAAGTGGTTTTCCTCGGTGGGATTTCTTCTCCATGTTCTTTCCGCTCTTCTGCGTTCTTGCTTTAGTACGGCGAGGGAGCTATTAAACCATCCAGAGTTTTTCTTCCTGATGAGAGCCCTGCGTTTTGGTGCTACCGAGTCTGCTGATTGCAGCAATGCCCTGTTCAGGGAGTTGAGTGTTTCCTCCGTAGAGTGGTTTAACGTTATTGTAGTTATCTTGTTGGACAGAGTGGATTTGAAGGATTCGGAATACAGTTTTTTATGCGATCTGGTCGAGTGCGTTGTTGTTACAGGATTCAGTTTTTCGTTGGTGATGTTGGTAGCTATTTTGAATTTGATGGCGTGGTGATCCGTCCATGGCAATGTTATGTTGTTGAGTATGTTGACGTCAATGTTCTGTTTGGTATTATATTATATATATATATATATATATATATATATATATATATATATATATATATATATATATATATATATATATATTATATATATTATATAGTGTTGGCATGCACCAAAATTCATTTTAGTGTTTGAACTATTTGCGTTTGATAAAGGGCAGCGCAAAAATAGTGTGACATAAAAAAATTGCAACAGCCGCCATTTTATTTTTATTTTCCAAGAAAAATGCATAATGTGGGGTTGTAACAGCCAGAGAATGGCATTTCGAAACCAGAAGTGACTAAACCCTTGTTGCTTCTGGCTTCATCTATCACTAAGGAACTGATGCTCCTTCATCTCCTCTGAAGATGAAGGAGCATACATACATCTCATACATCTCATACATCACATACATCTTATACATCCCATACATCACATACATCAAATGCATCACATGCATCACATGCATCACATACATCTCATACATCTCATACATCTCATACATCACATGCATCACATACATCCCATACATCTCATACATCACATGCATCACATGCATCACATACATCTCATGCATACCATACATCATATACATCTCATGCATCATATACATCACATACATCTCGTACATCACATGCATCACATGTATCACATACATTCCATGCATCACATGCATCACATACATCTCATACATCTCATTCATCCCATACATCCCATACATCACATACATCACATACATCCCATACATCCCATACATCCCATACATCACATAAATCACATACATCACATACAAGCACATGGGCTGGATGTGAGAGATGGATCAGCAGGCTGAGTGTGCCAGGACAGGTAGATGTGTCTCATCTCTGTTTCCTTTCACCACTCTGCATATCACACATAGATGAGAATAGGGTACAATGTTGGAGCAGATGAGCTGGGAGGTACAGTGGTGGAAGAGATGAGAAGGGGGTTCAGCAGTGGAAAGTTGTCCCTTCTGTGGTTCCAGGCTCACCAGAGGAATGGGAGAGACCAGGAACCACCATGGGTGGTAGGCATCCCTCTTACAAAACAGCCAACTGCTGACTACTATGGGCCAGTCGGCAAGTGGTTAAGGACCAAGAAGGAGACTTTCAAAGTGGAAGTTGGCTGGTACTGTTTTGTACCAGCCCCCTTCCACTTCGAAAGTCTTGTTCTTCTTCCTTGACCATAGTAAAAATACGTCATTACTTTGACATTTAATATCAGTGTTATGGCACCAGCTAGCTATCATAACCCCCCTGTAGCTTTTTTTTTACTTTGGCTGGTTCGGCGTCATATAGAAGTGGTCACGCAGGTGGATTCGGGAGGGGGATGGGAGCTTCCTGGTCCTTCCTGGTCATTCCCGGACCCATTTGTAAAGCCCGGGAGCGATCCGATGTAGCTGTTTGCTGAGCAGGAAGTTGAGTGAGGCCAGGATGGCTGGCACTCATCTCCATGCCCTTGGAGGACAGGAGCGACGGATGATGTAATTTCCGGTTCTCTGGACAAAACAAATCTTTTTTTTGTCATTTTTTTTTTTTTTTTTTTATTTTGCTTTTGAAGGTAAAAGAGATCTGAGGTCTTTTTGACCCCAAATCTTTCAATAAAGAGAACCTGTCATCCCTTATTTCTAGCCTTATTTCTATTACAAGGGATGTTTACATTCATTGTAATAGGAATAAAAGTGATAAAAAAAAAAATATATATATATATATATATATATATATATATATATAGGGACAGTGTAAAAATAAAATGTAAAATAAAAAAATAGAAAATTAAAACGCCCCCGCTACCGCCGCTTCCCAGTCGTTCTAGGACTTACCAGACCCATTGATAGAGGCCATTTGCTGGGCAGGAAGTCGAGTGAGGCCAAGATGGCTGCCAAAAAGTCTCGTCTCTTTGCCCTTGGAGGACCAGAGTGACGTCTGACGTAATTTCCAGTTCTCGAGCTATAACAAATTTTTATTTATTTTTTTAAGTAAGAATGCCAAAAAAATAAATAAAGGGACAGTGTAAAAAGAAAAAGTTAAATAAGAAAAAAAACGCCCCATCCCTCCATGCCTGCACACGAAAGTGAATGCATACAGAAGTCGCCCCCACATGTGTAAAGGGTGTTCAAACCACACATGTGAGGTATCGCCGTGATCGTTAGAGTGAGAGCAATAATTCTAGCACTGGAACTCCTCTATAATACTAAACTGGTAACCTTTTAAAGCATCGCCTATGGAGATTTCGAAATACCGTAGTTTCTCTCCATTCCACGGCCATGCGCAATTTTAAAGCATGACATGTTAGGCATCTATGTACTGGCTGTAACATCATCTTTCACATTATACAAAAAAATTGCAGGAACTATTGTGTTTGTGATTTTTTTAATTCATTAAAGTGTATTTTTTCCAAAAGAAATTGCGTTTGAAAGACCCCTGCGCAAATACCGTGTGACATAAAAAAATTGCAATAATCACCATTTTATTCTCTGCTACAAAAAGGAAATATGGTATATAGACTCCTGACTCTAACTTCTTACACTGACCATAGACACCTGACTCTGATCATAGACTCCTGACTCTAACTACTTACACTGACCATAGACTCCTGACTCTGATCATAGACTCCTGACTCTGGCTTCTGACACTGACCATAGACACCTGACTCTGAAACTGACCATAGACTACTGACTATGATTTCTGACACTGACCATAATTGCCTGTCTCTGGCTTCTGACACTGACCATAGACTCCTGACTTTGGCTTCTGACAGTGACCACAGACTCCTGACTCTGACTTTTGACACTTACCATAGACTCCTGACTCTGAGACTGACCATAGACTCCTGACTATGGGAATGACCATAGATGCCTGACTCTGGATTCTGACACTGACCATAGACTCCTGACACTGACACTGACCAGACTTCTCACGCTGATTTCTGACACTGCCAATAGACTCCTCACTCTGATTTCTGACACTGCCCATAGACTCCTCACTCTGACTCCGAGACTGACCATAGACTCCTAACTCTGACACTGACCATAGATGCCTGATTCTGGCCTCTGACACTGATCATGGATGCCTGACTCTTTTGACACTGACCATAGACTCCTGACTCTGACACTGTCCATAGACTCCTTACTCTGACTCTTACGCTGATCATAGTCTCCTGACTCTGACTTCTGCCACTGGCCATAGACTCCTGACTCTGACCATAGACTAGTGACGCTAACATCTGACAGTGACCATAGTCTCCTGACTCTGACTTCTGATCCTGACCTCTGACACTGACCATACACTCCTGACTCTAACTTCTGACACAGACCATACACTCCTGACTCTGACATTGACCATAGATTCCTGACTATGACTTCTGACACAGACCATAGACTCCTGACTTTGTCTTCTAACCATAGACTCCTGACTCTGACTTCAGGCCATAGACTCCTGACTCTAACACTGACCATACACTCCTGACTCTGGCTTCGGACAGTGACCATAGACTTCTAACTCTGACTTCTGACACTTATCATACACTCCTAACTCTGACACTGACCATAGAGTCATGACTCTGACCATAGACTCTTGACTCTGACACTGACCATAGACTTCTGACTCTGACTCTAACTATAGACTCCTGACTCATGACTCTGACCATAGACTCTTGACTCTGACACTGACCATAGACTTCTTACTCTAACTATAGACTCCTGACTCTGACACTGACCATAGACTAGTGACTCTGACATCTGACAGTGACCATAGACTCCTGACTCTGAAACTAACCATAGACTCCTAACTCTGACTCTGATACTGACCATAGACTGACTCTGACCTCTGACACTGACCATACACTCCTGACTCTAACTTCTAACACAGACCAAACACTCCTGACTCTGACACTGAATATAGACTCCTGACTCGGACACTTACCATAGACTCCTGACTCGGACTTATGACGCTGACCATAGACTCCCGACTCTGACTCTTACACTGACCATAGTCTCCTGACTCTGACCTCTGACACTGACCATACACTCATGACTCTGACACTGACCATAGACTCCTCACTCTGACCTCGGAAACTGACCATAGACTCCTAATTAGGGATGAGCTTCGTGTTCGAGTCGAACGTACGTTCGACTCGAACTTCGGCTGTTCGTCCGTTCGGCGAAGTCCGAACATTTTGGTCCGTTCGCGCCAAATTCGCGTGGCGCTCATGGCCCACAATGCACTGCGATGGCGCAGTGCATTGCTGGCGCATGATTGGCCAAGCATGCACTGTGACCCCGCATGCTTGGCCAATCGCAGTGCCGGCAGCGAGGAGAGCCATGATTGGCCACAGGCAAGATGCCTGTGGCCAATCATAGCTCAGGCTGTGTAGTGCACGCCCCACACTATATAAGGCCGCCAGCGCAGCGGCCTTGTGTAGTGTGTTGGCGTCTGAAGCAGTGGGTGTTCTGTGTACCTTCAACACAGTACACACCGATCGTTTTCGGCCGATTTTCGATCTTGCTGTTGTGTAGTGGTTGTTGTCTGCGTGCCCTGACCGCAGTATACACAGCTATATTCACCTCACCTATATAGCTAGTGATCTATCTTTTATAATAGAGCTTGCAGTCAGTAGTGTTAGGAGATAGTGCGTGCTGTCTGCGTGCTCTGTACCCAGTACATACCGCTATATCCACCTACATAGCTCTTCTCTATTTGAGACCACTTGCCATCTGCAGGAGTTATTGGAAGTTGTGTGTGCCTCCAGCACAGCACAGTATACATCTGTATATACCCCTTTATCTCTGGTGTTCTATAATAAAGGCATCTGCAGGAGTTAGTGGGTGTTGTGTGCCTCTAGCACAATATACACTACCCAACTGCTTTTTTACCCAACTCCCTTCAGGCCATTACCATGTCTGGAAGGCCAGCAAGGAGAGGCAGACAGGCGCGAGCCGATAAAAGAGGGCAAGCAGGCTCTGTGTCTAGAGACAACAGTGCTGGTCGTGGACGCGGTGCATTGTCATCAGCACGTGGCCATGGGACACGCTTGTCCTTCTTTTCGGCAGCTGGACATGTTAAGCCGCAACATGCCAACGACTTGGTAGAGTGGATGACCAAGCCCCCTTCATCCTCCTCATCCTCTCTCACCCAGTCTCAGGGTACTAGCAAAGCAGCTGCCAACGCATCGTCTTCCCTCCTCTCAATGTCATCATCAGTGACTCCTTCCCTAGACCCACCACGTCCTCCTGAGGAGTCTCCTGAACTCTTTTTTTTTCAAATATAAATTGTATTAATTTTCAAACAATGCCCAACATGGGCATGGACATGTAATACAACATAGAAGTGGGATACAAAAAGGGGAGGGAGGAAAAGGGAAACATATATCAAACATATTGCCGAGTTCACGGGAGAGATAGGATCATAGAAAACATTGTGCATGGCCCACCCATAACACCTCCATGTCAGAAGCGTATTCAGGAGCCTAGATCCCTTCAGTTCCCCCTATCTCCGGCTCACGTCAGAACCTCGATATCCCGGTAAAAACCCAGTACCAAGGGCAGAGACTATTAAGGGTAGGGGAAGGGACACTGACAGGGGAGACTGAGGGGGAAGGAGAGGGGGGTGAGGTGAGGGAGGGGGGAGGAGAGGGGGATGAGGTGAGGGGGGGGAGGAGGGGGATTTCTGGTTGATTCAGGACTGCCCTACCCCGTATGCAGTATATATCGCCGGTCAAATTACAAGGTCCTCAGAGATACCCCTTCGGGCGAGAAGATAAATTGGTGCCAGAGTGCCCATGTTTTCCTAAATCTTTCCTGCTGTTGCCTCCCCGTAAGCACCAGGTCCTCCAGTCTACTAATTTCCTCCACCCTACGAACCCAGGACGCCACCGATGGAGGGGCCTGGCTTTTCCAGTGGAGCGGTATACATGCTCTTGCGGCATTTACCAGATGACATAGAATGGATTTTTTGTACTTTTTAGTGGACATGGTGTTTACGTGCAGGAGGAAGAAGGCCGGGTCATTGGGGACATTATACTCCGTAAATTTTTGAATAACGGTCCTAACAGTGGACCAAAAGTAAGACAACTTCGAACATGACCAAAACACATGCAACAAAGTGCCCTGTTCCAGTCCGCATCTCCAACAAAGCGCAGAGGTGGTCGGGTAGAAAGAATGCAAAGCCTGAGGAGTTAAGTACCATCTCGTCAGAATTTTATAGTTTGTTTCCTGTATGGTCGTACAGATGGTAGATTTCAGGGCCAATGCTACAATGTTTTGAGTCTGGCTCGGAGTAAACGTACAGTTCAAGTCCCTCTCCCATTTTGTCAGGAAGGTCAAATGAGCATCATCCCCTGGTGTGATAAGGAGATTGTACATTGTGGACAGCGTTCTTGGAAGCACCCCGTTACTAGAGCAACATTCCTCAAAGGCAGTCAACGGTCTGTCAAAACAGAGGGGGGATGGGAGGGCTCGAAAAAAGTGTCTAAGTTGGACAGCAGTCCAAAAGGCTAGTTTATAGGGTCCCGATGAATTACAGAGCGCCTCTATAGACGGCCAGTCCCCACCTGTCCGGAAACATCGTGCTTGTGTGCACCTGCTACTGGACATGGCCTGCAGAAGATGAGGGTCCATACCAGGGGAGAATTGTGGGTTCCCCATAATAGGAAATAGCGGGGAGTTAGGCGTGGATAGCGACCCCTTTGAGCAAATCTGTGACCCCACCCGTAGCGTCGTCCCTATCAGGGGATGCCTCTTCATGTGGGCCGGGAGGTGTCTATAACACCAGGCAGCCCCTGACAATGGCACCCGGACCTGGGCCTGCTCCAACTGGATCCACAGCTTCAGATCCCGGTGTCGGCACCAGTCTACAATTCTACCGAGGTGTACCGCCTGATAGTATTTCTTTACATCCGGAACGGCAAGGCCGCCGAAAAGTTTGGGCATGGAAAGCAAATTCCGGACCAATCTCGGCTTCCTATATGCCCAAATAAAGCCAGTAAACAAACCGTGAACCTGTCGAAAATATGACGTGGGCACGAAAATAGGGAGTGCTTGCAGCAGATATAAAAATTTGGGCAGGATGCACATCTTAAGCAGGTTACACCTGCCAAACCATGAATGAAGGCCTTTATTCCAGGATTCCAGAAGAGTCCTGGTTCTGGCCAGCAGAGGAGGGAAATTGAGTTTAAAGACATGATTTAGATTTGCCGGGATAAAAGTCCCCAGGTACGACAACGCCGTGGGCGTCCATTTAAAATTAAAGCTGGACCGAAGCCCCTGCATTGTCGCTTGCGACAGTGCCACTCCCATGGCTTCCGATTTAGTGTAGTTAATCTTTAGATTAGAGACTTGCCCGTATTCCTCGAATTCCCGGAGGAGATTCGGGAGGGATATCACTGGATTGGAGAGGGAGAACAGCAAGTCATCCGCATACGCAGAGACCTTGAAGTGAGCATCACCCGCAACTATGCCTTGGATATCGGGGTTATTCCTAACTCTACATAGAAAGGGCTCTAAGGAAAGGGCAAAAAGAAGGGGTGACAACGGGCAGCCCTGCCTGGTTCCATTTTTAATCAGCAGGGGCTCCGACAGTATCCCATTCACTTTAATTTGTGCCGTCGGGGTAGCGTATAATTGGGCTATCCACCTAAGCATTTTCTCACCTAAGCCTATGTGGTGGAGGACAGTGAACATATACTCCCAATTAACCCTGTCAAAGGCTTTTTCAGCGTCTGTATTTAGGAAAATGGAAGGAGTGGGGCCCTGGTTCACAACGTGGATCAGATTCAATACCTTGGTTGTGCTGTCTCTGGCTTCCCTCGTGGGGATGAAGCCCACCTGATCCTGATGGATTAGGGACTGTATATGTCTGGCCAATCGGGTCGCTAATATCTTGGTGAATAATTTAAGATCCGTATTTAACAATGAGATTGGTCTGTAGCTACTACAGGCCAAGGGGTCTTTGCCTTCTTTGGGGATGACCGTGATATGGGCCCGAGTGGTATCAGGGAGGAAGGTGGCCGGTTTCCCTACGTCATTAAAAAAGGTCACCATATGAGGGCTAAGGATGGGGAGTAACGTCTTATAATACGGGAGGGTGAAGCCATCCGGTCCAGGCGCCCTCCCAGGTTTAGCCGCGTTAAGCGCCGACTCCAACTCCTCAGGAGTTATCGGGGCCTCCAGTTCAGCTACACTGTCAGGTGATAATGTAGAGATCTGACTAGAACTCAAATACGCCTCCATCAGAGGTCGCCCTCCCGGAGGGGGTGGTAGATTGTAGAGGGTATTGTAAAAGTTTTTGAATGCAGCCGCTATCTGATGCGGGAGGCCGACATCCACGTTCGCTTCCGACCTAATTCGAGGGACATATGTCTGTGTCTTAATGTCTCGGACCGCCCGTGCCAGAATACGCCCGCACTTATTACCCGATTCATAGGCCACGAGTCTGCATTTTTGTAACGCCGCCTTGGCTTTGTAGCCAAGGAGGTCATTGACCTGGCATCGAAGAGAGGAAAGTTCAGCTTCCACGGATGGATCCAGGGAGGTCTTGTGTTTCGACTCCAAAACCTGGAGTTTGGCTAGAAGCGAGTCCAATTGTTTCCCAGTCTCTTTTTTGATGCGCGAGCCGTGTTTAATCAGGACACCCCGAATAACCGTTTTGTGTGCTTCCCACACCGCCCCCGGGGAGGAGTCAGCTGCTGTGTTCGCCTGAAAGTAAAGAGTCAGCTCCCTAGTCACCTCCTCCAGTATCTCAGGTCGCTGTAGCAAGCTGTCATTGAGACGCCAAAAACGTGTCCGCCGGAAAGGAGTGGCAGATAGCTTGTAAGTCAGCATAATGGGGGCATGATCCGACCTATAGAGGAGTCCCGGACCGCATGTAATTGGCTATGGGGTATAAGAAAGTAATCAATTCTTGTGTAAATTTTGTGTGGAGGAGAGTAGAAGGTATAGTCTCTGTCACCCGGGTGCTGTAAGCGCCAGATATCAACTAGTTGTGACTCATGGAGACACGCAACGATACGCTTACGGGCACTAATAGGTAAGGAGGACGAGCCCGCCGAAGTATCCACTTGGGGGGCCAGAGGAACATTCCAATCTCCGCCCAGAATCAGTTGGCCCTCCTGAAAGGCAGTTAACTTGGTCAAAAGACGCCGCACAAACGCGTCCTGGCCTTCGTTAGGGGCGTAGACATTCGCTAGTGTCAACCGTACACCTCCCACCAGTCCTTTGAGAAAGACATAACGTCCTTCCGGGTCTATCTTGGAATCCGTGAGAGTCCAAGGTACATTACAGGAGATGAGGATGGAGGCACCTCGAGATTTCGTTTTATTAGTGGAGTGGTACGTCAGAGGAAAGAATCTGTTCTTAAGGACCGGCAACCTATCCTCTTTAAAATGAGTTTCCTGGATATAGGCTATATCAATTTTCGCCCGTTTTAGGTCATGCATCAACATACGGCATTTCTCCGGGGTGTTAAGCCCTTTCGCGTTTAAGGAGTACAGTAACAGGCTGTCCATCCTCAACCAGAAGGGGAGAGAGACAAAAAAAATAAATAAAAAAAAATAAAAAAAAGGGGGGGGGGAAAGGGGGGGAAAAGGGAAGAGAAGGGGGGGGTTAAGAGTGGGAGAGGGAAAGACTAAGACACAACGGGGAAAAGGGAAGGGGGGAAGGGAGTGGGAAGGGGTCTAGGGAAGCCACCAACGGGGGCTCTCACTATCCTCAACAGTACGGTGTCCCTTAAGTCCAAAAACAAAAAAGAAATGCTGCCAGGAGAGGTATAGGAAGGTATAGGAAGGTAGGGACGGGACAATAGGGGACAAGGGGAGGGTAAAAAACTAAGGACAAGCAAAATGCTTGCGTGGCACGTCTCTGCCAGAAGTGGCCGAGAGCGTGCCGGCCTATGTGGGGAAGCGACCCGGAACAGCCAAGGAGTGGGAGCCCCCGACTCCCCCCGACCTCATGGAACCCAAGGAGCTGTACGAGCATGGGTCGTCAGCAGCTGCACGCTCCCCCATCCCGCCCCCCCGACCAGTCCACGCCCCAGAAACAACCAACCCCATCCCCTAAAAAAGGGGGGGGGCGCGTGGCCCCGGGGCTAATCGCATCAGGGCCAACCGAGGTAACGTCCCCGGGCAAATAAAGGATCTCAGCAGGTCCCCCACCACCAGCTCCCCTAATAAAATATCCCACCCCAGCAACCGAGAGGTCCCCTCTCGGTCCCCTAGCGGGTAGGGGAGACAGGCAGCTTGTAGCAGCGTGGCGGGTATCAGGCACAAAGCACCCTTATGTACACCCGCCACTCCGCCCAATGGGGCATATGGCCCGGCGACAGTTCCCCCCATTCATATAAATCGCAGCATACAGCATGCCCCCGGTGTGTATACATATGTAACCAGAGCCCAGCAGAAACTCATGCAAGTAAGATTAAAACAGAAAGAACAAACAGGACATAATAACATTAGGAATGCATCCCTAACAGCCAGGCGACCAGAGTAGCATCAGCAGCAAAATATCTGCGACCCCCACCAGCCGGGGGGGGGGGCACTACCCCAGCCAGAACAAGGGGAGGAGAGCATAGGTGACCCACTCCCCACCACCCCCGGAGGGCAGCATCCCCACCCCGGGTACCCCACACAGACAGAGAAAGAGTCAAGGCGACCCCTCAGTGGGACCGCAAATCCAGCATCCGGAGCGGCACCGCAGTCACATGTAGTCCGGCAGACCCCTGAAGCGCCGGAGGCAGGGGGCAGCATCCCACAGTCAGGGGGGGCCTCGTAGGGTAATCCCCGGGGCCGAAAGAAAAAAGAGAAACACAGTAAAATAAAATAACATGAAGGGGGCGGTGGGCAGGAAGGGAAACCAACCCACCCTCCCGGGAAGCAGGCTCCATATATCGGAGCATTTATAAACCCCCCATCAGATTCCCCAGGGCTCCCCGGGCAAGCAAACCAAAAACCAAAATACATTAGCCCACCCCACCACCCCATAGCGGTCCGCCGCCATTACCAGTTTAGGGAGCAGTCAAGGAGGGTCTCCTCTCCGGACATCAACGTGTGGGGCCCAGAGGGGTAGAACAAAACAGGGTAGAAAGCAGCAGGAGCATACCAGAGTTCAGGATGATAAAGTGCTGGAGGCCCATCTCACAACTCACGCGCCCCCTCCGGCGTGAGTGCTCGGGATCCGCGGCGACGTCTCTGAGGCCTCGGCGGGGCCGACCTCCATGAGGACTGCGGCCCGGATCTCCCCCCCGTTGGAGGGAGAAACATCAGCCAGTTCGGGAGAGTAACAGGGTCAGCGTCCAGGAAGGTAAATAGAGCCGGGAGATCGCCTGGGGAACGGAGGTGGAATGACCGCTGATCTCTCCTGAAGATCACCGCTAGGGGGTACCCCCAGCGGTAAGTGACCCCCCTCCGGCGGGCAGCCTCCAACACAGGGCGGAGCATGGCTCTTCTCTGTAGGGTAGCTCTGGAGACATCAGGTAGAATCTTAACGGACGCCCCATCAAAATCCACATCTCCCGCTTCCCACGCTCTACGTAAGATCAGTTCCTTGTGGGAGTAATGGTGAAGGCGGCAGATAACATCTCGCGGTCTATTAATGTCCTGCGACCTTGGCCCCAGAGCCCTATGGATCCTGTCAAATTCCAGGGTCTGCGGCAGCGGAGAGCCAGGCAGCAAGCGGAAGATGGCGGTGGCCGTAACGGCCAGGTCCTCTGATCCGGTCGCCTCCGGGAGACCTCGCAGGCGGAGATTATTTCGCCTACACCTGTCTTCAATTTCTTCCTGGTGGAGCTGAAGCAGGGTAGCGGCATCAATGTGGGCATCCTGTAATCTCTCCAGCGCACTAACTCTGGATTCCAAGTCCGCCGCCGAGTTTTCCCCCTCCACCAGGCGCTCCGTGATGGAGCTCAGTTCACCTCTCACCTCCTGCAGCTCCTTGCGATGCTGTGTCTCCAGGCGGCCGATAAGAGCCTCAATGTCCGTCCGGGTAGGCAGTGCTCTAAGAAGCGCCCACAACTCCGCATTTCCCTCGGTACCCGCCGCAGACACTAGCGGGGGTGTAGAACATGACCGCAGGGCAGGCGGGACGTCAGAGAGTAAGTCCGCACCGAGCGAGGCAGCCGGCGATGACGGGCCACTCTCCAGGGCTTCCTCTCCCTCCGCATGTGTGGCCGCCATCTTAGGGGTAGCGTGAGGCAGCCGGGGCTGTGTCAGGAATTGAGTGATCGGCCCGCCGGACTCCCGCGGTCTAGCCTGGCTGGACTTCCCCTTCGTCTTCTGCTTTCTTGCCGACATACCACGGTCAGGCGATGGGCGAGGAGATCAACGTAGGCTCCGATAGCCGGGAGGAGAACGGGAGCTCGGATAATACACAACCTCACTCCGCCATGTCCAGGCCACCCCCCCCCCCTCCTGAACTCTTTGAGCACCGTGTTGGGTACATGCTCCAGGAGGATGCCCAGTGTTTTGTGGGCTCTGATGATGACACTCAGCTAGAGGAAGGCAGTAGCGTGAGCGCAGAGAGAGGGGATGCTCAAGAAGGACAGCAATCTGGCAGTCATGTTCCACAAGCTGCAGCATACTGCCAGGTTTGCTACAGCGATGAAGAGGGAGGGGATGATGAGGGCACTGACTCCACGTGGGTGCCTGGAAGGAGAGAGGAGGAGGAGGAGGCACATGTCCAACGAGGCAGGATGCCCTCCGGGGGCCAGCTTAGGGGCAGCACACCGACTGAATCACACCGCAGAGCTCCGCCTGTGCAGAGCGCTGCCTCTGCGCGTTATTCTAAAAGTTCTTTGGTGTGGGCCTTTTTTGAGACGAGTGCATCAGATCGCACCGCTGCTATTTGCAACATATGTCTCAAGCGTATCTCACGTGGCCAAAACATCAGCCGCTTGGGCACCACATGCTTGACCAGACATATGTTGACCTGCCATGCAGCTCGTTGGCAAGCGTACCTCAAAGACCCACACCAAAGAACAAAGCGGACCTCTCCTTGCTCCTCATCAGCTGGCATCTCCAACCCCACTAGACCTTCAGTCCTCTCTGAAACCTGCTCTGAGAGGAATGAAGGTGTAGAATTAGGTGTGTCACAGCCAAGTGCTTCCGGGAACTCTGCTAGCGGTACACCCACGTCCGATTATAGCAGGCAAATGTCCCTGCCCCAGCTGCTGGACCGGCGAAAGAAGTTCCCTCCCAGCCATCCACATGCCCAGCGGTTGAATGCTAGCTTGGCTAAATTGCTAGCACTTCAACTGCTGCCTTTTCAGTTGGTAGACTCGACCCCCTTCCGTGAGTTTGTACAATGTGCGGTTCCTCAGTGGCAGGTCCCCAAACGCCACTTTTTCTCACGGAAGGCGATTCCGGCTCTCTACCGGCATGTGGAAGGCAATGTCCTTGCCTCGCTGGACAGGGCGGTCAGCGGTAAGGTGCATATTACCGCTGACTCATGGTCCAGCAGGCATGGACAGGGACGTTACCTGTCTTTCACGGCCCATTGGGTCACTCTTCTGGCAGCTGGGAAGGATGCAGGACAAGGTGCAGTAGTGTTGGAGGTTGTTCCGCCACCACGCCTCCAAAATGCTACTATTGGTTGTGACACACCTCTCTCCTCCACCCCCTCCTCTTCTTCTTCCTCCATGGCCTCTTCCAGTGCTCTGTCCTCAGAACCAGCGGTGCTCCGTAGGCGTTCCAGGGGCTACGCAAGTACGCAGGCAAAACGATGCCATGCCGTGCTTGCGCTGGTTTGTTTGGGGGACAGTGTTCCTGCTGTGCCACCCATCACACAGGAAGAGGATGAGGAGGAGGAAGAGGAGGAGGAGGATGATTGTGTCAGCATGGAGGTGGAGGCTGGCACTCAGCATCAGCATCAGCAGCAGCAGCAGCAGTCTTGTAGGGATGATTTACAGTCCCAAGAAACACGTGGACTTGTACATGGCTGGGAGGAGGTAGCTGCGGATCATGTTGTCCTTACTGACCCAGAGGACTCCGGACCGACTGCCTCAGCTAACCTACGCTGCATGGCCTCCCTGATCCTGCAAAGCCTGCGGAAGGATCCTCGTATTCTTCGGATCAAGGAGAGGGACCATTACTGGCTGGCCACTCTCCTTGATCCACGGTACAAGGGTAAGGTTGCCGACCTTATCTTGCCATCGCAGAGGGAGCAGAGGATGAGACATCTCCGGGAGGCCTTGCAGAAAGGTCTGTGCAACGCGTTCCCAGAGACTAGCAGGTTACAAACTCCTGGTCCTGGACAACGTGTTGCTGAGGCATCGGTCAGAAGGAGCGGTGGAGAAGGTGGCCGTCTGACTGATGCTTTCAGACAATTTTTTAGTCCGCAGCCCCAAGGTATGATCGGTTCCAGCACCCATCGCCAGCGTCTGATTTACATGGTGCAGGAATACCTAGGGGCAAGGTCAGACTTGGACACCTTTCCCACCGAAAATCCTCTGGCTTACTGGGTCTTGAGGATGGATCACTGGCCAGAGCTTGCACAGTATGCAATTGAGCTACTGGCCTGTCCTGCATCCAGCGTTCTTTCGGAACGCACCTTCAGTGCTGCTGGTGGCTTTGTTACCGATCACAGGGTGCGCCTGTCCACCGAATCAGTTGATCGACTGACCTTCATCAAGATGAATCAGTCTTGGATCACCCACAGCTACCAAGCACCTGAAGCTGATGTAACAGAATAATTTTTTTTGAAATATCACATCCCTTCAAGACTGCCTATGCTGATGCTGAGTGACTGTCCTGTTATGTTGATTGTCTATCCTCTTCCTCCTCCGCTTATATGTTGGAAGAACATTTCTGGTTCTGGTTGATGCCATCAGCCCAATTTTTCTGCCCCTGTTTAACAGGGGCGTTTAAGTACAATTTTTAATGCAATGCTTTGCAGCAGGGCTAATTCCTGCAATCAAACAAGAGTATATGGGAGAGGTTGCAGTGTGGTGGCACCAGCACCAGTGCCTAAGGCCCAATTTTTCTGCCCCTGTTTAACAGGGGCGTTTAAGTACAATTTTTGATGCAATGCTTTGCAGCAGGGCTAATTCCTGCAATAAAACTAGAGTATATGGCAGAGGTTGCAGTGTGGTGGCACCAGCACCAGTGCCTAAGGCCCAATTTTTCTGCCCCTGTTTAACAGGGGCGTTTAATTACAATTTTTGATACAATGCTTTGCAGCAGGGCTAATTCCTGCAATAAAACTAGAGTATATGGCAGAGGTTGCAGTGTGGTGGCACCAGCACCAGTGCCTAAGGCCCAATTTTTCTGCCCCTGTTTAACAGGGGCGTTTAATTACAATTTTTGATGCAATGCTTTGCAGCAGGGCTAATTCCTGCAATAAAACTAGAGTATATGGGAGAGGTTGCAGTGTGGTGGCACCAGCAGCAGTGCCTAAGGCCAAATTTTTCTGCCCCTGTTTAACAGGGACATGTAATTACAATTCTTGATATAATATTTCACAGGAGGGCCCCTTTCTGTGCCCACCCAGAGTAACGGTGAGGACTTATAGTGTTGTGGCACCAGCACCACAACCACCAAAGGTCAATTTTTCTACCACTGTTCAACAATGGCATGTAATTACAATTCTTGATATAATCGTTCACAGCAGGGCGCTCCAGCGCCCACCAAGAGTCACTTTGAGGGCTTACAATGTTGTGGCAAAACCAACACCTTGTTCCGCCATTTCTGCAGAGCATATAGGGCAGGCCCCTACTTTCAAACATCCAATTTACAAACATCTCCTACTTGCAAACGCAAGGAGACAACAGCAAGTGAGATGAAAAAAGATGTACGACAAAACAAATTATACAGGGGTGATAACCCTTCCCTATGTTTTCCAAAAAGTTTAAAAATAGTTTTTTTGACTGGAGCTACACTTTAAAAAGAAAAAAAAGAAAATATTCCTGCGCCTAATCAGAGAGTAATCTAATTGTTGCACCGCTGCACACACTGAGATGGGGTACTCGAACCCCAATTAGAGAAGACAAAGGGTAAAAGAGTAGTGGTGCGCGGTACTATGATGAAGAATCTAGTTAAAACAGGAAAGCTGTTTTTATAAATAAACTTCAATACTGTTAAAAAATACTATACTATGGGGCTCCCTTCCTCCTTATCTGTTTAACCCCTTGCATAAAACCGCCGAGGTATACCACCACTTCCCCCCCCCCATGCTGAAGTACCGCTGAGGGACCACTTAAAGAGCCCAATACGGCACAGTAGGCAGGAGACGCCAGGACCCGGGGATATGTGAATAGGACCTCGAGGGATAAGGACCACCAGGAACCCTGAGGACACATATATCATATGCTGTTACCTTACAGCTGTAAGGTAAGGGGACACCCATATTCTGATCACACAGGACCACGTGGGAGATATCCACCATCACCATTATCACCGTTTAAATCTCTACCTTATAGTGTACATATATTTTAAGCACCAGCACTGCAGGCGATTGTCTTGTTACATGCGATTTTGGGCTAATCGCCACCTGTTGTTGCACCAGCTGAATGGACAATTTTAACTAGGACTATTGTTCAATTGTTGTTCTTTTATAGTTTCAAATACTGTGCACCTTTTTTCTTTTGTTTTGGACTATTCCCAGAGGGTTGTTTCCCTCCCACCAACACTTGGATTGTTTATGCGTTTTTTGCTTTGATTCAACAATTTGATTTAATCTTTTTGGTTCTATGATTCAATTTAGTGCACTGCACCGATATTTAAGTCTATGGTATAAAGACACCCGCACAGAGTCACTCTGCTTAACCCTCCCTTGGCTTTAACACCATATGCGATTTCTTTAGTCACAAGGCAAGCATTATTTACATCTTTTGCCTTATCCAGCTAATGATTGTTTTTGTACACTGTTACACATATACTTTGGTTTAGCAGATCATTTTTTCAGATCTATTCATTGTTCAGCACTAGCACTTTGTATGCGTTTTTCGTCATTTTTAACAAATCGCATGGTGATTCACTTTATATATTTTTTATTTCGTCCACTACTTTATGTATAGTATTTTAGTCACTTTAAAATGCAGTAGTAGTTATTTTCACGGACCTTCTTTATATTCAACACTGCCACTTTATGCAACTTTGCTACCTTTTAAAAAAAAAATAAAAAAATCGCATTGGGATCACCAGTCTTATTTTTTTTAATTGTTTTTCTTATCCACTTGTTTACCACTCAAAATACTACTACGCATAGGAGTGAGGGTCCCTCACTATATATATATATATATATATATATATATTTTTTTATATATATACATATATTGTTTTTTCTTTTTCTACGTTCCATTTATTACCTGTAGTGGAGACGACATTACATTTATCATCTTATCTTTTGAGTACCTATTGAATATATTAAACCTGTTTTAACTAGATTCTTCATCATAGTACCGCGCACCACTACTCTTTTACCCTTACACTTTAAAAATGTACCAGTTGAAAATTACAAACAGATTCAACTTAACACAACAAACCTACACAGTCCCTGTCTTGTTTGCACCGCCTGTATACTGCTGTTCTGAGTATATAGGGCCTGGGGGCCACATGCATTTCCTTTTTTTAATATGGGTACGGGGTTCCCCTTAATATGCGTACAAGACCCAAAGGGGCTGGTAATGGGCAGGGAGGGCTACCCATGCCATTTTTCTCAATGATTTTCAACCATATTGCAGGAACCAGATATAACATTAAAACCGCAAGCAGTTTTAAATGGTGTTATTTCCGTTTAATGTCATTTTGTGCAGGGACTGTTCTAAACACGGGAAACACGTGGCACTTCACAGGCATACTACAGACACCCCCCAGGCACCATATTTAAAGGAATATTTAACTTTTTTTTTTCACTTTAATCGTCATTAAAATCAGTGCTCCCGCCAAAACGGCCATTTTTAAAAACATTTTAGGCATTGACCCATGTCCCCTGGGGCAGGAGCCAGGTCCCCAAACCCTTTTTAGGACAGTATCTTGCATATTAGCCGTTAAAATTAGCACTTTTCATTTCGAACGTTCGAGTCCCATAGACTTCAATGGGGTTCTAAAGTTCGTACGAATTTGGGGTCCGTTCGAAAGTTCTGGTGCAAACCGAACCGGGGGGGTGTTCGGCTCATCCCTACTCCTAATACTGGATCTGACACTGACCATACTGTTCTGACTCTGACCATAGACTCCTTACTCTAACTCTTACATTGACCATAGTCTCCTGACTCTGACTTCTGCCACTGACCATAGACTCCTAACTCTGGCTTCTGACAGTGATCATAGACTCCTGCCTCTGACTTCTGACACTGATAGTAGACTGTCCTGACTCTGACTTACGACCATAGATTCCTGACTCTGACTTCAGGCCATAGACCCCTGACTCTGACACTAACTATACAATGATGACTCTGGCTTCTGACACTGACCATAGACTCCTAACTCTGATTTCTGACACTAACCATACACTCCTGACTCTGACTCTGATAATGACCATAGACTCCTAACTCTGACACTGACCATAGACTCATGACTGTGACCATATACTCCTGACTCTGACCTCGAACACTGACCATACACTCCTGACTCTGACACTGACCATAGACTCCTTACTCTGACTTCTGACACTGACCATAGACTCCCGACTCTGACTTCTGACACTGACCATAGACTCCTGACTCTGACACTGACCATAAACTCATGACTCTGACTTCTGACACTGACCATACACTCCTTACTCTTACAATGACCATAGACTCCTCATTCTGACTTCTGACACTAACCATAGACTCCTTACTCTGACTTCTGACACTGACCATAGACTCCTGACACTGACCATAGACTCTTAACTCTGACCTCTGATACTGACCATAGACTCCTGACTTCTGACACTGACCATAGATTCCTGACTCTGACCACAGATTCCTAACTCTGACACTGACCATAGACTCATGACTCTGACTTCTGACACTGACCATACACTCCTTAATCTTACACTGACCATAGACTCCTGACTCTGACTTCTGACACTGACCATAGACTCCTAACTCTGACCTCTGATACTGACCATAGACTCCTAACTCTGACCTCTGATACTGACCATAGACTCCTGACTCTGACTTATGACACTGACCATAGACTCCTAACTCTGACCTCTGATACTGACCATAGACTCCTAACTCTGACCTCTGATACTGACCATAGACTCCTGATTCTGACTTCTGACACTGACTATAGACCCCTGACTCTGACACTAACCATAGACTCATAACTCTGACTTCTGACACTGACCATACACTCCTTAATCTTAAAAACAGGGGTGAACAGCGGCGCTAGATATGGTGATAACATAAATATATAGATCAACTGGAATATAGGTATACATAAAATGTGTGTGAATAAGCACACATGATATTAAAACATTTGTTTAAAATATAATGTCCATAAATGATCCGAGATCTTGTATGATTAGCACCTGGAGGCAGTTCCCTTAGAGTGAAGCGATGAGCTCTGTGTAGAAATGGGAACAGAGGGGCGCCAGACTGAGTGCAGTATAAATCATATATTTAATAAAAACAAGTAGTAACTCACAGGTTAAATTAGATGAGTTCAGTATGTGGTGAAAATCGCCAGTCCTGGAGTCTCATAAATGTCTTCCCTTTGCAGCCTGGGGCACTGGTGTGATCTTCCAGGGATCCAGAGAATGCTGGGAACCAGGAGGCAGGAAACAGGAAGCAGCTGGTCGTGACTTCACAGGAACAGGAAGTGTGAAAATCACACTTCCTGTTCCTGTGAAGTCACGACCAGCTGCTTCCTGTTTCCTGCCTCCTGGTTCCCAGCATTCTCTGGATCCCTGGAAGATCACACCAGTGCCCCAGGCTGCAAAGGGAAGACATTTATGAGACTCCAGGACTGGCGATTTTCACCACATACTGAACTCATCTAATTTAACCTGTGAGTTACTACTTGTTTTTATTAAATATATGATTTATACTGCACTCAGTCTGGCGCCCCTCTGTTCCCACTCCTTAATCTTACACTGACCATAGACTCCTGACTCTGACTTCTGACACTGACCATAGACTCCTTACTCTTTCACTGACCATAGACTCCTGACTCTGATCATAGACTCCTAACTCTGACTTCTGATACTGACCATAAACGTCTGACTCTATCACTGACCACACACTCCTGACTCTGACTTCTGACACTGACCATAGACTCCTTACTCTTACACTGACCATAGACTCCTAACTCTGACTTCTGATACTGACCATAGACTCCTGACTCTGACCATACACCCCTGACTCTGACTTCTGACACAGACCATACACTCCTGACTCTGACCACAAACTCCTGACTCTGACACACTGACCATAGTCTCCTGACTCTGACTTCTGATACTGGCCATAGACTCCTGACTCTCAATTCTGACACTGACCATAGACTCCTTACTCTAAATTTTGACACCGACCATAGACTCCTGACTCTGACTTCTGACGCTGACCATAGACTCTCGACTCTGACCATAGACTCATGACTCTGACTTCTGCCACTAACCATAGACTCCTATGGGCGAGGTAGCTGTTTTTGGTACTTTGAGAGTACCGAAGGATCCGGGTTGGAGCTCCAGGAACGCCAGGCTTGCTAGCCATTCGCTGCGGTGGGAGGATCGTAATTACCCAGGCTGGGTGACAAGCTATTATTTTCTGAGAAGCTGCCATTGATAGTATTTTTTGGGATCATGGAATGAGATGTTTATATGTGAATGCTGCTTTTCACTACGGTCAGCTGATCCATTATAAGGAGGAGTAGACTGAGGAGACTGAGGATTTACTTACAACGCTTTAATTAAGCTTCCATCTGGTAAGCGCACTCACTTTATGGTGACGGGCACTTGTGCGCATCTCGTGTATGTGTAATCACCGTGGTGTCCTCATAAAGGATCTGGGAAGGCACAACTGTGGAATGTTTATGGACTTTTTTGTATGAACTCTCTAATTAAGAAATCATATTAATTGTCATTTTTTATTTTTTATTTTGAATGTATCAACCATTTATAATCTTTAAAAATTCTTTTTACTCTGGGTAGTTAGGTATAAATTATTTGCCTGTTGGCGCAGCTTTTTGTATTTCCTTATTGTTGTTAGATGTGTGTATCTCACTTACTGCTGCTGCCTTCTTTATAGATTATTGCACCCTCCTTTTCCCCTTTTTCTTGTTTGCTTAGCTGTTTCACTCAAGCGCAGTTTATTTTTCCTTTAACCATAGACTCCTGACTCTGACACTGACCATAGACTCCTGATTCTGGCAACGACCATAGATTCCTGACTCAGGCGCTGTCCATAGACTTCTGACTCTGACACTGACCACAGACTCCTGAGTCTGGACTTCTGACCAAAGACTCCTGACTCTGACACTGACCAAAGACTCCTGACTCTGACACTGACCATAGACTCCTGACTCTGACACTGACCATAGACTCCTGACTCTGACACTGACCATACACTCCTGACACTGACCATAGACTCCGGCCTCTGACACTGACCACAGACTTCTGACTCTGGCTTCTGACATGACCATACAATCCTGACTCTGACACTGACCATAGTCTTGTGACTCTGACTTCTGACACGGACGATAGACTCCTGACTCTGTCCCTGACCATAGACTCATGACTCTGACTTCTGACACTGACCATACACTGAGTCCTGATTCTAACACTGACCATACACTCCTGACTCTGACTTTGACACTGATCATAGAGTTCCGACTCTGGCTCCTGACTCTCAATTCTGACACTGACCATTCATCCCTGACTCCAAATTTTGCATACGTTTAAAGGGCACCACAACTAAAAAAAAGGTTCCTGGTGCTGTGATGGAATATTGATGGGATCAACCATAGTGTGTCAGACTCCTGACGGAAGGATAAAGTAAGCTGAGTTATGTCCGGAAATGGACATCGTAGAGCATCTCCTGATCGGTGTGTAAGTGTGTTATGCAGGTCACTGAAAGATACAATTTAATGATGTGTTTACTTTCTAACCGGCTGCCGCTGTCAGGGATGCGCTTATGCGTTATAACTACTTTTTAAAGTCGGACTGACACACGTCGGACCAGTTAAGATGGCTTTCATAGAGAACCATTGATTTTGACATGTTATTCACAGACCAGTGTGAACCGGTGTCCGATCACATAGTGTCCCCCATCACATAGTGTCCGCCCTGTACTGCGCTTGTCCAGGTTCAAGTCCCATAATCCAAGTGGACATAGAGTTAGAATAAAAAAGAACTGAGCGAAGCGAGGTCGTGCCCGAAGCCTGGCAAGCGAAGCAAGCCCACGAGGTGCCCTGTTACTATGAGCAACCCTATGTCCACTTGGATGGTGGGACTTCAACCTGGACTTAGTGCGCAGGCTCCGTTCTTCTTCAGAGACTTTCGGAGCCTGCGCAGTATGGCCCGGACACTATTCGATAGGCGGACACTTTGTGTCAGTACACCAGCCCTCAACCTTAGATGGGACAGGAATAGCCAGGATGGAGCATATTTTTCCAACAATGGGATCCACTAGGACATCCATATTACAGTTCTCTTAAAGAGGAAGTAAACACTGATGAGTTTACTTCCTCTTTGATTCCCTGCAAAGGTAAAGCATAATGGACTACTATGCATCGCATCGCATCCATTATGTGTCACTTACCTGACACAGGAGCCAGCGATGTCACCGCTGTCCCCTGAAGTCCGGCGCATCCATCTTTTCGGTGGGTCTCGCTGCTCCGCCGCTGTCAGTCGGCGAAGCCGCGATGACGTCACTCCCGCGCATGCGCACGGGAGCCGCCACGTGTGGCATATCGCCGTTGACGGGTGCCTCCCTCAGTGCGCCTGCACGCCGCTGTCTACGCCGCATGCGCCGTAGACAGCGGTGCCTGTCTTTCGGCAAATATCTCCTAAACCGTGTAGGTTTAGGAGATATTTCTTGGACCTACAGGTAAGCCTTAATCTAGGCTTACCTGTAGGTCAAAGTGTGTTGTAAAGTTTTACAGCCACTTTAACAACCAAGAATTAATCATCAGTAATCTAATCAAGATATAAAGGGCTGAGAGTGAACCAACTTAGTCTACAATTTACTTTAATGAAGTAAAAATACTGGTCAAAATACACCATCAGGGGGCATCATATGAGCTGTGAGAGAGATTGTGCCAGTCGCAAGGCTTGTGCTCATGAGGAGTATGTGCAAATCTGATTGCATGAAGACGCATGGACACGTCCACCACAGATACCTGCAGCTAGTGGACTATTTAACCCTGGGCCCTGCATGAGATCATTGCTGGATGGTCTTCCAGCTTGTATCTTTGTTATCTTTGATACTACATCCTGCTTGATCCTGTTATTAACCCGACATTCGTCTGACTTGCCCCTGGATTATCAATACTTGTTTTTGTCTGCTTTCTACCTGTGTGAGTGACCACAGCCTGACCAAGATTCTGCCTATGGATTCTGTACCTCGTTGTCTGCAAGTTGACAACTTCTGCTTATGGCCGACCTTGACTCCAAATTATGTTTAAAGGGTACCACAACTGAAAAAAGGTTCCTGGTGCCGTGATATAATATTGATCGGATCAACCATAGTGTGTCAGACTCTTGATGGAAGGATAAAGCAAAATGAGGTATGTCCGGAAATGCACATCATAGAGCATTTCCAAAGATTTGGTGTCAACTGTTACCGGCTTGTGACTTGACTTTGCTCTCTACTGGTCTGGTAGAGGTCAGGATGCCCTCATCATTGCGCTTCTGCTCAACTCACACCAGTGCTCCCAAGTTCAAGTCTGGGGTTCAAGCTTCCAGGCACCTGCACCCTTCCATTGCTCTAACAGTCCCTGCCTCAACATCCAAGGGTGGTCAGACAGGAATTGGGCAAAAGATCGCCCTCATCATTTTGAGCTCCTCATACAGGTACAATACGTGACTTGTATTCACAAGGAGTAAGACATAAAATCACTTATTTGGGCCCAGAGATGACCTTTGGATCCAGCCCAGAAACTCTCCTGCCACTGCCATGCCCATTGGTAGTACTGTAATGTACAGAACACTGGGATAGGCACACCAGGACCCGCTATCCACAATGCTCCTGATGAGTGGAGAAATATCCACGAAACGCGTCGAGCTATACGTGTGATACACAGTGATAGCTTATGCTCTAATGATCTTCTCAATACTAATTAGTATATTATGTTTATACCATGCGATTATAGACATATTGACCGGGTATGCCGCCTTTGATATTTGGAAGCTATAACATCGTTCTACGCATTACTAATTGTCTATGCACTTATTTTTGACTAACATGATTCTATATACTCTGATGTTTATATCTTGTGCAAAACAGATGTACATGTATGTATATACAGTGCCTTGCTAAAGTATTCGGCCCCCTTGAACTTTTCAACCTTTTGCCACATTTCAGGCTTCAAACATAAAGATATACAATTTTAATTTTTTGTGAAGAATCACCAACAAGTGGGACACAATTGTGAAGTGGAACGAAATCTATTGGATATTTTAAACTTTTTTAGCAAATAAAAAACTGAAAAGTGGTGCAAAATTATTCGGCCCCTTTACTTTCAGTGCAGCAAACTCACTCCAGAAGTTCAGCGAGGATCTCTGAATGATCCAATGTTGTCCTAAATGACTGATGGTGATAAATAGAATCCACCTGTGTGTAATCAAGTCTCTGTATAAATGCACCTGCTCTGTGATAGTCTCAGGGTTCTGTTGAAAGCGCAGAGAGCATCATGAAGACCAAGGAACACACCAGGCAGGTCCATAATACTGTTGTGGAGAAGTTTAAAGCCGGATTTGGATACAAAAAGATTTCCCAAGCTTTAAACATCCCAAGGAGCACTGTGCAAGCGATCATTTTGAAATGGAAGGAGTATCAGACCACTGCAAATCTACCAAGACCTGGCCGTCCCTCTAAACTTTCAGCTCAGACAAGGAGAAGACTGATCAGAGATGCAGCCAAGAGGCCCATGATCACTCTGGATGAACTGCAGAGAACTACAGCTGAGGTGGGAGAGTCTGTCAATAGGACAACAATCAGTCGTACACTGCACAAATCTGGCCTTTATGGAAGAGTGGCAAGAAGAAAGCCATTTCTCAAACATATCCATAAAAAGTCTCATCTAAAGTTTGCCACAAGCCATCTGGGAGACACACCAAACATGTGGAAGAAGGTGCTCTGAAAATCAAACTTTTTGCCCACAATGCAAAACGATATGTTTGGCGTAAAAGCAACACAGCTCATCACCCTCAACACACCATCCCCACTGTCAAACATGGTGGTGGCAGCATCATGGTTTGGGCCTGCTTTTCTTCAGCAGGGACAGGGAAGATGGTTAAAATTGAGGGGAAGATGGATGCAGCCAAATACAGGACCATTCTGGATGAAAACCTGTTGGAGTCTGCAAAAGACCTGAAACTGGGACGGAGATTTATCTTCCAACAAGACAATGATCCCAAACATACAGCAAAATCTACAAAGGAATGGTTCACAAATAAACGTATCCAGGTGTTAGAATGGCCAAGTCAAAGTCCAGACCTGAATCCAATCGAGAATCTGTGGAAAGAGCTGAAAACTGCTGTTCACAAACGCTCTCCATCCAACCTCACTGAGCTCCAGCTGTTTTGCAAGGAAGAATGGGCAAGAATTTCAGTCTCTCGATGTGCAAAACTGATAGAGACATACCCCAAGCGACTTGCAGCTGTAATCGCAGCAAAAGGTGGCTCTACAAAGTATTAACGCAAGGGGGCCGAATAATTTTGCACACCCCACTTTTCATTTTTTTATTAGTTAAAAAAGTTTAAAATATCCAATAGATTTCATTCCACTTCACAATTGTGTCCCACTTGTTGGTGATTCTTCACAAAAAATTAAAATTTTATATCTTTATGTTTGAAGCCTGAAATGTGGCAAAAGGTTGAAAAGTTCAAGGGGGGCCGAATACTTTCGCAAGGCACTGTATATATGAATTTGCTTGAAATCTTATACTGTTATGAATATATTAAAGGAGTTGTAAAGGTTCGTTTTTTATTTTCTAAATAGGTTCCTTTAAGCTAGTGCATTGTTGGTTCACTTACCTTTTCCTTCGATTTCCCTTCTAAATGTTTTTTTTCTTTGTCTGAATTTCTCACTTCCTGTTCCTCCTCAGTAAGCTGTTCTGGCTGATAAAACACCGCTCGGATGATGGTGTGAAGTTTACTGAGGAGAAACAGGAAGTGAGAAATTCAGACGAAGAAAGAAATTTTGAAGGAGAAATTGAAGGAAAAGGTAAGTGAACCAACAATGCACTAGCTTAAAGGAACCTATTTAGAAAATAAAAAACAAAGCTTTACAACCCCTTTAAATCATTTTCTACTTGTACCTCCACATTTCAGCTGCTTCATTCAAAGTCCCAAACCTCCCTTTTTAATGTCCCATATAAGCCGAGGTCACATGCTTCCAGGGGGGAATTGTGGAGCACAGGAAAAACAGCATGGCGTGCTGAGGTGCTGTGCCAGGCATCCCCCATGTGCGCGGAGGAGGGATGGAGGAGCCACGGATAAGGAACTGAAGTTGAGTATCCTCATCTCTGCGGAGTGCGTCGGGTGTCTGTGACCGGGGAACAAAGTGCTTGACTGTAAAGAGGATCAAGTGGAGAAAGTAGGAGTAAAGCGGCAGAAGTACACCAGCTATCAGATTTCTGTGACCGGGGGAACATAGGACTTTCATACAAAAGGAGAAGGTCGGTGTAAGGTCGAAGAAGCAGAAGTACTGGAGAGTGTAGCGTAGCATGCTGTGTGGCCCGGGGAACACAGTATGGACAGAAGTGGACGGGCTGGAGCAATAGTCTGTCGTTTAACATGTGCCAAGTTCAAGTTTGCAACAACTTCCAGAGACTGCGGGTCTGTTCGTTCTTTGAGCCATGGAATGCAAGCCAATAGGCCTTTGGCTCTCTATTTGTAGCAGGAACCCCACATCAATCTAATACAGGGGAATTATTCAGAGTGATTCACCTTGTTCAACTGGAAGCCATGAGTAGTAAATCTTCAGTCAGATAGATAACAGAAGAGGCAATAGTTTGCAGTAAAGACTCGACCGGGGAAATCCATAGACAAGGCCAAGGCCATGGATGATAACCGATCCTTCTGAAATATTCATGGGCATCTCATACATCTCTCATATCTCTCCAAGTTTATCCTAGCAAATAAAATCAAGAAAACGAAACAACTGTTTATTGTCTTTTTGGGTGATTGATGAGGGGATGGCAGCAGGGTGATTGGCGGATTGCTACAACCACACCCGCGGCCACAGACAGGGGTACTGCCACACTGGTAATGGCGGCAATCTGAGATTTTTAGCAGGACTGCGACATTGCGGTGGCAAATCTGACACTGAGTGGTAGTTTTTGGGGACCAGTGACACCAATACAGTGATCAGTGCTATAAAAATTAGAAAATTTGGGAATTTCATGAATTTTCACATTTCGATTTTTCGAATTTCCAATTTTCGGATTTCCGAAGTTCCGAATTTTTGGATTTCCGCAATTCCGAATTTTTGAATTTCTGAAATTCCGAATTTCGGGTTTTCGAATTTTCGGATTTTCGAAATTTCGGATTTTCGAAATTTTGGATTTCCGAATTTTCTAATTTCCGAATTTCGTATTTTCGGAATTCCGAATTTTCGGAAGTTCGGAAATTAAAAAATTTGAAGATTCTAAAATCTTAAAAAAAGAAAGAAAATCTATTTAATTCTAAATAATAACCATTATTTACAGATTTTCTTTCTTTCTTTTTCAGATTTTCGAATTTGCAAATTTTTCGGAATTTGGGAAATTCATAATTTCGACAATTTTGCCAAGGGGTCCAGCCAAGGTGCAAGGTCCCGCGGGTGAAAATCCATTGGTAGCACTGAGGTGTACAGGGAGGTGTAGTATGTACGGAATGCCTCCAGTACATCTGGCAGGGAGGAGATTGATTCTCCCGAGGGGGACACCCCACTGCGGATCGCTGTTATGGGTTTGTCTTGTTGTGCCAACATTGCCAGGAGGCGACCATTCCAGTCCCCCTGTTCAAAGAACCGTTGCCTATTTCGGTAGAGGTCTAGTCTAGTTATTTCTGTAAGGTGGAGGTGTAGGTCGTGTTTTGCCGCATTAAAGGAGTCGTAATATGTGTCCGAGGGGTTCTGCCACATAGACGTCTGACTGCGATTGTAGCGCGGTAGTGACAGCAGCCTGTTCCCTCCGGATACCAGCAATAGAGGAAATGTATTGCCCTCTGGTGAAAGCCTTGAAGGCATCCCAGGTCACAGTTGTGGAGGAGGACCCTGTGTTGATATCCCAATATTCCGTCAAACGTGGCGGGATGGTGTTTGCTAGGTCCACGTGGGAGATCCAATGGGTTCCCAAGCGCCAAAGGGACGAGGAGCGGTAGGACGGAGAACGAATGCTAAGGAATAGGGGGCAGTGGTCTGAAAGTCCGCTGGGCAAGTAGGAAGCGTCTAATATGTCTGTCATCATAGTCGGGTTGACGAAGGCAAGATCTATGCGAGAGGAGATCTTGTGCGTATCGGAGAAACATGAGTATGCTCTGGTCGTGGGATGTTTCCATCTCCACACCTCCGACACTCCCAGTGCCTCCGCCCACAAGAGCAAGTCAGTGGAAAATTGTTTAGGAGGGATGGGTCTGTCCAGGTCAGGGGCCAGGATGCCATTGAAGTCACCCATGAGTAACATTTTGGCCGGGCAGTATGGAGTGATTTTATCCAGAATAGTATATAGGGTGGAGGAGTTGAAAGGGGGAGGGACGTAAACACCTACCATTATGTATCTAGTACCCCAGACAGTAAACACTATTATCACGTATTTGCCCTGGGGGTCAGTGTGAACCTGTTCTATTACACAGGGGAAGGATTTACTGATCAGTATGGTGACCCCCCTGGCATACGTGGCGTAAAAAGCATGGAAGGCCCTCGTTAATGTCATTTTTAATTTTAGGGTAGACCTCTGTTTTAAGGGGTTGGGCCTGACCCCATAGTTCCAGTGAAGGGAACTCTTAAGGCGTCAGCATACCAAGACATTTCGGACAATTTCATGCTCCCAACTTTGTGGGAACACTTTGGGGACGGCCCCTTCCTGTTCCAAACATGACTGCCCACGAGTGCACAAAGTAAGCTCCATAGAGACCTGAATGAGCGAGTTTGGGGTGGAGGAACTTGACTGGCCTACACAGTTGAGTCCTGACCTCAACCCGATAGAACACCTTTGGGATGAATTAGAGCGGAGACTGCGAGACTGTGTGTATGCAAGACAAGTTTGAGCCATCCTTCGCAAAAAAAATCCACGGTTTTGTCGGAAAATCCTATCGTGTGTACATAGCTTTGGAGTTCCCTTCGCTGGAACTAAGGGGCCAAGCCCAACCCCTGGAAAACAACCCCCACACCATAATACCCCCTGCACCAAATGATTCAGACCGGTGCACAAAACAAGGTCCATAAAGACATGGATGAGCGAGTTTTGGGTGGAGGAACTTGACTGGCCTACACAGAGTTCTGACCTCAACTATAACATCTTTGGGATGAATTAGAGCAGAGACTGTGAGCCAGGCCTTCTCTTCTGACCTCACAAATGTGCTTCTCTAAGAATGGTCGAAAATGCCCATAGACACACTCCTAAACCTTGTGGATGGCCTTCCCAGAAGAGTTGAAGCTGTTATAGCTGCAAAGGGTGGGCCAATTGATATTTGTCGTGTATCCCCTGTATGTGGAAGCAGCGGTTCCCACCGACAGTGCTACAGTGGTTTGTTAGGATTTGCGACATTCAGCGGATGGAGCTCCTTACGGCGGCTATGGGGGAAAGGGAGGAGGAACACAACACCCGTTGGACATATTGGGATCTGCTTCAATTCTCAGATGAATACAAGTCCTACACTTAACCAGGCTGGCCTTGGGTGGTTTGGAGCCATTGGTCGTCGGCCCCGTCGGAAACTCACACCCACCCCCCTTTCCTCTTATTTCCCGACTCTTGCTCCTCTCTATCTCTATCCCTTACTTTCTTCGATGACACCACTGGTGTCACTCGCCCATTTTTTCCCATAAATAAGAAAATACCATGGTTTGCGGTATTCCCATTTTGGTACCACTCCCAGATTCCTAGGAGTGTGAACCATTTTCTAAACAAAATATGACGTTTAGAACCAGTTCACTAAAATATACTAACTTAATACCCGGCCAACAGGGATGAGCTCATCTCACCTCCCCCCGGAGGGTCATCCTCCACCCAGTTGGTCATACTAAATATTTAGCACAGGTCTATTGGAACTATGTTCAGTTTATTTTTTTCTCTTATTTTTCTCTCCGGACAGAAGGGTGTCCTTACTTTCCCAGTTGATCTGCTAGATAAATCTGGTTGAAACTTGTTAACCATAATTTCTTGCTTCACTAACCTGTTTAGATGAAACTCTGATTACTACCACATCAATGTACATTGACCTGTTTGAGTTTTTATTTTATTTTTTATTATTATTTATTTAAATTTATTTTTTATTTTTCTTATGAATAGATACAGATGATTGTAATGTTGTATTTTTCGCATACTTGTATATTCAGCATTCCTTAACCATTTTCAGCCCCCGGACCATTTTGGCAGTTTAAGACCAGACCACTTTTTTGCGATTCCTGGCTGAGTCGCTTTAACTGACGATTGCGCGGCGGTCGTGCGACGTGGCTCCCAAACAAAATTGACGTCCTTTTTTTCCCACAAATAGAGCTTTCTTTTGGTTGTATTTGATCACCCCTGCGGTTTTTATTTTTTGCGCTATAAACAAAAATAGAGCGACAATTTTGAAAAAAAACACATTATTATTTACTTTTTGTTATAATAAATATCCCCCAAAAATATATAAAAAAAAAAAAAAATTTTTCCTCAATTTAGGCCGATATGTATTCTTCTACATATTTTTGGTAAAAAGAAAAATCGCAATAAGCGATTATTGTTTGATTTGCGCAAAAGTTATAGCGTTTACAAAATAGGGGATAGTTTTATGGCATTTTTATTAATCTTTTTTTTTTTACTAGTAATGGCGGCAATCAGCGATTTTTATTGTGACTGTGACATTATGACGGACACATCGGACATTTTTGACACATTTTTGGGACCATTGTCATTTATACAGCAATCAGTGCTATACAAATGCACTGATTCCGGTGTAAATGGCACTGGCAGTGAAGGGGTTAACCAGTGGGTGGCAGTGTAGGGGTTAAGTGTTCCTAGGGGCGTGTTACTAACTGTGGGGGGCTGGGCTTTGTGTTAGTGAACACTGATCTCTGCTCCAATCACATGGAGCAGAGATCAGTGTCACTTGTTGCTAGGCAGAATGGGGAGATGCTGTTTACAACGGCATCTCCCCGTGAGACGATCGCGGGTATCCCCGCGGCGATCGAGTCCGCGGGACCCGCGACCGGACTCATGGGGGTCCCGACCGGCACGCGCACGCGATGGCAGGGCGGCATATAGAAATGGAAGTACCTGTACACCAATATGCCTGCCCGTTCCATTCTGCCGACGTACATCGTTTTGCGCTGGTCAGGAACTGGTTAAATAAAGAATAAAAAGAAAAAAAAAAGTTCATATGTGCGTGTAAAGGCAGGCGTCCCAATACTTTTGTCAAGATAGTGTATTTGTCCTATAAGGACCTACACAAGGGATATGCAATTAGCGGATCTCCAGCTGTTGCAAAACTACAAGTCCCATCATGCCTCTGGGTGTCATGCTTGGGGCTGTCAGAGTCTCACTATGCCTCCTGGGAATTTTAGTTCTGCAACAGCTGGAGGTCCGATAATTACATATCCCTGACCTAGACCATATAAGACACGATTGTACAATAAAAAGAGTAACAACACCAATCATCCATAAATGTATTGGGCCAGATCACATAAACAATAGAAGCGCTGGTTTTGATCTCCTATCTCTACGTGTTTCGCCAGTTCATGCGCATGTAAAGGCAGGCATCCCAATACTTTTGGAAATATAGTGTCGTGTATGAAAAGCCCACACATCAAAGCGCTAGTTGTCACGGCTCATTTCTGTCTGACATTTACCAATCAGTTCCGTCTATAATTGTGATTTTGTTTCTTCGAAATTAAACTGCTTTTTTTTCACGCAATGTCATTTTATTCACCTCCAGCAGAGCGGTATTATCATTATTTTATCCTTCTTTTCATCGCCACGCAATTTTATTTCAAGGAAAAAAAAAAGGGTGAACGTAAGGGTTATCACGCTCTTAGATCTCTATGATAAATATCCCAGCGAGCACAGACCTTTACTAAAACAGATGCGCAGATGCAACAAAATGACCCTTACGCGGTGCGTCCTGGACGCATCGCCGTGAAATCCGTTCAAGCTTCGCATAACATCATCCTTTCTGATATTTCCATAAGCTCGTACGCAGTTTGGGAAGAAACAGAGAAGGCCGCCTTAAAATATTAAAGTGCGTTGTTATGAGGGCAGCCCCGGCGGCTCTTCCGATATTGTCATTTTATTCACCTCCAGCAGAGCGGTATTATCATTATTTTATCCTTCTTCTCATCGTCACGCAATTTTATTTCAAGAAAAAACAAAACGTGAGGGTGGAAGGTAAGAAGATCCCGTGCGTTATCACGCTCTTAGATCTCTATGATAAATATCCCAGCGAGCACAGACCATACTAAAACAGATGCGCAGATACAACGGAATGACCCTTACGCGGTGCGTCCTGGACGCATCGCCGTAAAATACGTTCAAGCTTCGCATAACATCATCCTTTCTGATATTTCCATAAGCTCGTACGCAGTTTGGGAAGAAACAGAGAAGGCCGTGTTAAAATATTAAAGTGCGTTGTTATGAGGGCAGCCCCGGCGGCTCTTTTCCGATATTCCGGCGTTATGGGTTTTAAGGCCGTAAATTCGGTACTTTCCTGTTTCGCTCTATACATAGGGAAATGGATCGCGCCTAGCGCAAGGCCTCGCGAATATGCTTTAAGAAGCAATAAATAAATAACATTTCCTTGACAAAACAATGCGCTTTAGGAATTCCGTCCTCCTCGCCCTCCCGCTGGATGTAGCAGGCTTCTAAAATCACAGCACAAATCCGCGGCATAAAACTCTAATCAATATGTTTAGACAGATTTTATATTCTTCAGCCATGTGAATGCGCCTCGGAGTCAGCGGGGAGACGTTATTTCCATTTCGTAGAGATGTAGTAAAGTACCTTTCTAGAGGAGGGGGGAAAAAAAAAAAAGAGAGAAAAAGAAACCCTTGCCGCACCTCATTCCCATTCCACATGCATGCCTCTACTTATGTCTCCGACTTCCCTGCCTTGTATATCCTTCTACTTATATTTCCGAGGGGCTCATGGTGAATTCATAACCGTATGTTATCAGATGTTTCTTAACACGACTCGCAATTATACTTCACAAGCGGCCTCGCGGCTAACGCTGGGGAGGAATACTGAAGGCATCTAAGCAGCTTCTACACTGTGCTGAGGACATTCAAAAAAAAAAATTAAAAGAAAAGAAATCCTAGCACCCCCTCCCTAGCCGATTATGAGGGTCCTAAAATACAATCACATGTTTTGGAGAGCCCACCAGATAGAATGTTAAAGCTTCACTCCTCTCCCCTGTAACTGTCTTTATGATATATCCATGTTTGCATTCCCATACTGTACAGTGCCTTGAAAAAGTATTCACACCCCTTGACATTTTCCACATCTTGTCATGTTACAACCAAAAAACGTAAATGTATTTTATTGGGATTTTATGTGATAGACCAACACAAAGTGGCACCTAATTGTGAAGTGGAAGGAAAATGATAAATGGTTTTCCAAATTTGTTTACAAATAAATATGTGAAAAGTAAAATAAATAGTGTGTGTGTGGGGGGGGGGGGGTGGGGCATTTGTATTCAGCCCCCTTTAGTCTGATACCCCTAACTAAAATCTAGTGGAATCAATTGCCTTCAGAAGTCACCTAATTAGTAAATAGAGCCCATCCTTGGCCTTCATGGTGCTGTTTGCTCTCTGAGGTTCTCTAACAAACCTCTGAGGGCTTCACAGAACAGCGGTGTAACTTAATAAAGCGGGATTCCACTGACCTATGGTTTTGCTTTTTTTTGGTGACATTGATATCTGATTATACTATTAGTCTAGCACTCACTTGTTGCTGTTTTTTTTCCCTGGCTTGCCGATTTCGTCCACGTGTTTAACTTTTAAAAATTCCTCCCGGCCGTTTCCATTTTGCTTGTGGGCATTTGAAGCCCACAAGCACTTAGTTCCGGGATGCGGTGAATGCTGTGTTCCCAGCATTCACTGCTCGATCCCGCGCATGCTCAGTGATATCAGTGGCATCATTCAGCCGTCATTCAGTCCCGAAATCTCACAAGATTTCGGCAGGACAGCGTTCCCCACTGATTCATGGGAAGAATGTGCGAAAGCTCCCAGGGGACTTTGCAGAGCCAGGGGAAAGGCGATAAACATGCCTACTCCCACGGGAGGAGAGCCCGGAAGTTACTTTTAGAATGGCAATTAAAAGGTAATTACGGCGATCTGATTTTTTTTAAGGGTCAATTGCACATCTATGGCAGAAAGAGATTGGCTTAGGATGTTGTTGAAAATGTGAGTACAACACCGCTTTAATCTCAGTATAAATACAGCTGTTCTGTGAAGCCCTCTGAGTTTTGTTCTTAGTGAACAAACAGAACCATGAAGGCCAAGGAACACACCAGACAGGTCAGGGATAAAGTTGTGGAGAAGTATAAAGCAGGGTTAGGTTATAAAAATATCTCCCAAGCTTTGAACATCTCACGGAGCTCTGTTCAACCCATCAACCCAGAAAATGGAAAGAGTATGGGCACAACTGCAAACTTACCAAGACATGGCCGTCCACCTAAACTGACCGGCCGGGCAAGGAGAGCATTCATCAGAGAAGCAGCCAAGAGGCCCATGGTAACTCTGGAGGAGCTGCAGAGATCCACAGCTCAGGGGGGAGAATCTGTCCACAAGACAACTATTAGTCGTCTCTCCACAAATCTGACCTTTATGGAAGAAGAAAGACATTGGTGAAAGAAAGCCATAAGAAGTCTCCTTTGTAGTTTGTGAGACGCCATGTGGGGGACACAGCAAACATGTGGAAGAAGGTGCTCTGGTCAGATGAGACCAAAATGGAACTTTTTGGCCTAAAAGCAAAACACTATATGTAGCAGAGAACTAACACTGCACATCACCCTGAACACACCATCCCCACCGTGAAACATGGTGGTGGCAGCATCATGTGGTGGGGATGGTTTTCTTCAGCAGGGACAGGCAAGCTGGTCAGAGTTGATGGGAAGATGAATGGAGACAAATACAGGGCAATCTTTCCTGCCTGGAGAGATCGCATGTGCAAAACGCTCAAGTTTTGAGGCCGCAGAGGCTTGGTTTAATTTTTCTTTGGCAGCGCGCGTTTTTTGGTTCCCCTTCCCATGAAGCATGTCCTCCGCAGCTCTTTTGCTAAGCATAGTAGCGTTTTACATAAAAAATAAAAATAAAAAAAAGAAGAAGAAAAAAAAAACGCTAAAACAATAGAAGATAATAATATGATAACGTATCTCACTAAGTCCAATCCTCTCAAAAAAAGCCCGCTTTTAACTAAGGGCACTTGAGAAAGAGGAAACGGCCAGTCTATTAGCCACACAATACCGAAGTCATACACTGGGTATGTTATGGAGCTGGACTCTCACCAACTGGCAGTACAATATAAAAAAAAACAGGAAGGGGGAAGCAAGCGTTCCATCAGGACAGGGGACACCAATATACTTCCTTACTATCTATCTTTAGCAAGCCCCCAATCTCCGTCCTTAGATCTTTACACATGCAGGCTCTGTCCAGTTTCTCCACTGCCTTCCATCAGACCCACTGGATAATACAGCGTACCTCAAGATTCTGGAACAGGGGTTGCTGTTAATTGACAGGGGTGGTATACACTAACCAGGTACCGCCGGTTGCCGCCGGTAGTCTTGTATCGGTCCGGGTCGGCCGCGGAGCTTTCTCTGCTTGTCCTCGTGCAGCGTCACATAGATTAGTACAGCTTCGGATCTCCAGTCGAGATCTCGCGATATCCCGATCCGTCCACGGGACCCTACTCGGCCAAACTCTGTAAATTCCGGCAGCGTCGGGCGACAGCGAGAGAGTGAGGACGACAGGCGCTTTCCCGGACCAGACGCTTAGCATGGAGCCGCAGCAGGGGGAGACGGCTTACATTCCTCTAGTCTCAGGGCGGAGGCAGGGAGCACGGGCACTCACTCTCGCTCCCTCTCACTCGCTCACACCCACCTCCATCCGGCCACACCCCCTCTCCCCAAATACAGGACAATCTTAGAAGAAAACCTGTTAGAGTCGGCAAAAGACTTGAGACCGGGGCGGAGGTTCACCTTACAGCAGAACAACGACCAGACACATCCAGCCAGAGCTACAATGGAATGGTTTAGATCAAAGCATATTCATGTGTTAGAATGGCCCAGCCACAGTCCAGACCTAAATCACATTGAGAATCTGTGGTAAGACTTGAAAATTGCTGATCACAGACGCTCTCCATCCAATCTGACAGAACTTGAGATATTTTGCAGAGAAGAAGAATGGGCAGAAATGTCCCTCTCTAGATGTGCAAAGCTGGTAGAGACATCCCCAAAAAGACTCGCAGCTGTAATTGTAGAGAAAGGCGGTTCTACAAAGTATTGACTCCGGGGGGAACCATACCAATATCCCCCCTCCCACACTTTTCATATATTTATTTTGTAAAACATTTGAAAAACCATTTATCATTTTCCTTCCACTTCACAATTATGTGCCCACTTTGTGTTGGTCCATCACATAAAATCCCAATAAAATACATTTACTTTTTTGGTTGTAACATGACAAAATGTGGAAAATTTCAAGGGGTATGAATACTTTTTCAAAGCACTGTAACAGCAGTGGGGTCCTGGCTCTAGTTGTCCATCGGGAGTTGTCTTGTTCTTCCCCATATTTGCTTTTTCTTCACAATCCAAAAACATTTGTAGTGGAGTCCTTCTATGCCCACCTTGTTCAGTGATGGGTGCATGTGAGAATGGTGCAGCATGGTGCGCCAGCAGCAAAGAATACGCTCACAGGCCAAGTAGGTGTGGGCCATCCCAGTGCAATTCATATACAGCGGGTCAAATAAGTATTGAACCCGTCACCGTTTTTCTAGGTAAATATACTTCTAGTTGATTTTGACATGAAATGTTCCCGAATGTCGGTAACAATCCGTGCAATCCATACATACAAAGACACCAAAAGAAGTACGTTCAGAAATGAAGTTCTGTGTAATAAAATGGAAGGACACAGGGAAAAAGTATTGAACACATGAAGAAAGGGAGGTGCAAAAAAGGCATGGAAAGCCAAGACACCAGCTGAAATCTATTAGTAATTAGAAAGCAATCCCGCCCCTCGTCAGTGCAAATTAATATCAGCCGGTTCAGTCTCACCTGATGTCCTATAAAAAGGTGTCTCATTACCAAGAGAAATTTACACTGTTATACAAGCTGTACACTCACTACTTTACATTGTAGACAAGTGTCATTTCTTCAGTGTTGTCACATGAAAAGATAGAAGAAAATATTTACAAAAATGTGAGGGGTGTACTAACTTTTGTGAGATACTGTTGTAGCGCTGGCTCCTGAAGAGCACACGCTATGTGTTTTTGTCATTTAATATGCCTGGAACCGCAGTTTGGTTTTGGGTTCATTTACGCCAAATTTTGGCCTCAGTACCAGTCTAGCTGGATTGCATTGTGTTCTGCTTGACCATAGGTGGCGCTGTCATCTCTGACAGGTGCAAGAACGCAGTCCAGTTAGGTGCATTGAGTGCCAATTCTTTCTGGGGAACCAGCCCAGTGGCAGTGTCATCCTGCTGTGCATTCTGGGAGAGGGTACTTAAGGTGCTGACGTCATGTGCTATCAGTGACGGCGATGCAGAGCAGAGAGATCGCTCCAGGCAGGTGGTGATGCAGAGCAGAGAGTTCGCTCTGTGGGGTGATGCAGAGCAGAGAGATCCCTCCAGGCGGGTGGTGATACAGAGCAGAGAGATAGCTCAGTGGGGTGATGCAGAGTAGAGAGATCGCTCCAGGGGGTGATGCAGAGCAGAGAGATCACTCCAGGGGCAGGGGCGGATCCAGGGGGGGGCAACGGGGCAATTGCCCTCTCCGAGAATACGGCCGGCGGGTGACAGTGCGGCCGGTTTCCGCCGCCGCGGCCGGTTTCCGCCGCCGCAGCCGGTTTCGTGGGTTCCAGCGCGGCCGGTTCCGCGGGTGACTGTGCTGAGTGCTGGTGAATGGACGGGTGAGGAGGGGCAGCTGGGTCTGAGGGCTACTGGCCAATCAGGAAGCCCTGCATCACTCCAGTTCCGCCCTCACTGTGCGGGAAGCTGTGTGCAGCAGAGAGATTACATCATCTCTCTGCTGCCTATCTTCACTCCGGGACTCAACAAAAGACCACCTTAGCAGAAAAGTGACACAGTAGGTGACAATCCGCAATGTGTGGCAGGCTACGTGGCAAGTGACAATCCGCAATGTGTGGCAGGTGACATGGCAAGTGACAATCCGCAATGTGTGGCAAGTTATGTGGCAAGTGACAATCCGCAATGTGTGGCAGGTGACATGGCAAGTGACAAGCTGCAATGTGTGGCAGGTGACGTGGCAAGTGACATTCCGCGTTTGGTGACAAGTGACGTGGCAACTGACAATCCGCATTTGGTGGCAGACGACATGGCAAATGACACCCACAGGGCTCCCACTGATTCTGCATTATAGTGAGTTGAACCATTTCATTTTATATTAAAATGTAATAATAGAAATTATGCGCTTCAATCATCCTGACACCATAACAACCATGGTGCCGTAATGATTGAAGCGCCAATACCAGCAATTTCCCTGATAAATTTCCCCCCAAAAAAATACTTTATTGCAGTGCCCCTCCCGAGACTAGGATCTGGATCCGCCCCTGTCCAGGGGTCGATGCAGAGCAGAGAGATCGCTCCCGGCGGCGATGCAGAGCAGAGAGATCGATTCAGGCAGGTGGTGATGCAGAGCACAGAGATGTTTCCGAGCAGCGATGCAGATCAGAGAGATCACTCCAGGCGACAATGCAGAGCAAAGAGATATCTCCAGGCAGCAATGCAGAGCAGAGAGATCACTCCAGGTTGCGATGCAGAGCAGAGAAATGACGGCGGCCATCTTTTCCCGGATCTCCCCGTACATCCTCCCTGCTATGACTAAGCACCAGTGTGAAACATGTCAGCCGCTGTGCAGTTAATCTGTATACAAGCCTAGATGCTATGATTTTAATTACATTTTTTAAATAAAGTTTAATAATTTGGAGTGCGGCTATCCAGCTACATCTTTTCTACTTCAGTTCCTGTTGCAAACAGAGCTGGCACCCTGTGGGATTGTGGAGACAGCTGTTTTGGGAGAAGTCAATACCTTATTCTTTGTATCCCTGCCTCCCGATACCAGTCAATACGATCGTGTCTCCTTTTGGCCAATCGCACTCCTCCCGCTTCCTGATTGCCTGGGAGGAGAAGCAGGAAGACAGTAGCGAATATTAATTCGCTATTGTCACACAAGTGGGTGGGCTCTCTTTTTTTTAAGCCAATTAGAACCTCAGGCTCTAATGATGTGCTTCTAAACTTAAAAAAAAATAAAAATTGGAATCCATGCATCTGGCACCCTGAATGTAGATTAGGGGGCGGGTGCATGGATTAGGGGGGTCGGCACCCCTGCAGCCCATATGGATGGGCCACCACTTTGTGTAATGTACATTGTCCCTTCTATTTCTGTATGGTGATGATGGCGTTGTAATTATTTTGGTATGTAGTATTGGGGGCATTAGTGGTAGGTTGACAAAAGCACCTAAACCCAAGGTAAGTATAGTAACAAGTCCTAGTTGCAATCTCGGAACACCCATTAAGAGGATAATATGCAACCGGTCTAAACTACGTGGCCAATGCCAGGAGCCTGGCAGACAAGATGGGTGAACTAGAGATACTATTGTACAAGAAGGATTTGGATTTTGTGGAAATTTCAGAGACTTGGTTCAACAGCTCTCATGATTGGCTGGCAACCATAGGATAGAGAGGGTAAAAAAGGGGGAGGGGTATGCCTATACATCAAGAATAATGTACAGCAAGCATATGCAATTACCGGACCTCCAGCTGTTGCAGAACTACAATTCCCATGAGGCATAGCAAGACTCTGGCAGCCACAGTCATGACACCCAGAGGCAGAGGCATGATGGGACTTGTAGTTTTGCAACAGCTGGAGGTCCTCTAATTGCATATCCCTGATGTACAGGGTAGAGCTCCAAAGGGATAAAGCTAAGGGGAAAATATTATTGGGAGTATGGTTTAACCCCACTAACCTGAGGGAAGAGGGGGAGATGGATCTCCTATCACAATTTGGATCAGCAGCAAGGATGGGAAGTGTTATCATAATGGGGGATTTTAATTATCCAGACATAGACTGGGCAGAGGGAACAACGCATTAGTCTAAGGCTCGCCAGTTCCTAAATGTCTTGCAGGACAATTTTATGGGTCAGATGGTAGACGCACCAACTAGAAATAAAGCGTTACTGGGTCTACTGACAACAATACAGACCTGATCACGGATGTGGAAATATGAGGCAATTTAGGAAACAGCGATCACAGGTCAATTGGCATCAGTATAAATCACAAAAATAGGAAATGTAAGGGGAATACAAAGACACTGAATTTCAAAAGAGCCAACTTCCCTAAACTACGAACCTTGTTAGAAGGCATAAATTGGGATAAAATCTTAGGAACAAAGAACATGAGGGGGGTGGGTTTGCTTTAAGAGGATATTAAATAAGGGCATTAGCCAATGCATCCCATTGGGTAATACATTTAAAAGAGCAAACAAAAGTCCTGGATGGCTTAACTCCAATGTAAAAATGCATATAAAAGCAAAGGAGAAGGCCTTTGAAAAACTCAATGTTGAGGGATCATCATCAGCATTCAGACTTTATAAAGAATGCAACAAGAAATGTAAGGGTGCAATAAGGATGGCTAAGACAGAACATGAAAGACACACAGCAGAGGAGATCAGAAAAAATCCCAAGAAATTCTTTAAGTATGTAAACAGTAAAAAAGGGAGGACAGACCATATTAGGCCCATAAAGAATGAGGAAGAACATCTGGTTACAAAGGAAGAGGAGATGGCAAAGACATTGAATTTATTCTTCTCCTCAGTCTTCACAAGGGAATCGGAGGGGAAGGGGCTTCAGTAACCAAAACTGCAGTGTTTATCATCATGACACATCACAGGAAGCACCTCCTTGGTTGACAGAGGACAGAATTAGAATTAGACTTGGGAAACTTAACATAAATAAATCACCGGGACCAGATGGCTTGCATCCGAGGGTACTTAAGGAACTCAGTCAAGTAATTGCCAGACCATTGTTCCTAATTTTTACTGACAGTCTACTGACTGGAATGGTACCAACTAATTGGAGAAAAGCCAATGTAGCACCAATATTTTAAAAGGGCCCACAATACATCCCTGGGAATTTACAGACCAGTTAGCCTAACATGAATAGTATGCAAGCTCTTGGAGGGGATGATAAGGGACTACATACATACGAGAAGGGTATCATTAGCAGTAATCAGCATGGATTCATGAAGAATCGTTCTTGCCAAACCAATCTATTAACCTTCTATGAGGAGGTGAGTTGCCATCTAGATAAAGGAAGGCCCGTAGACGTGGTATATCTGGATTTTGCAAAAGCATTTGACACAGTTCCCCATAAACGTTTACTGTACAAAATAATGTCCATTGGCATGGACCATAGGGTGAGTACATGGATTGAAAACTGGCTACAAGCAGTTCAGAGGGTGGTGATAAATGGGGAGTACTCGGAATGGTCAGGAGTGGGTAGTGGGGTCCCCCAGGGTTCTGTGCTGGGACCAATCCTATTTATTTTGTTCATAAACGACCTGGAGGATGGGGTAAACAGTTCAATCTCTGTATTTGTGGATGATACTAAGCTAAGCAGGGCAATAAATTCTCAGCAGGATGTGGAAACCTTGCAAAAAGATCTGAACAAATTAATGGGGTGGGCAATTACATGGCAAATGAGGTTTAATGTAGAAAAATGTAAAATAATGCATTTGGGTGTAAAAAATATGAATGCAATCTATAGACTGGGGGGAGAACCTCTGGGGGGGATCTAGGATGGAAAAGGACCTGGGGGTCCTAGTAGATGACAGGCTCAGCAATGGCATGCAATGCCAAGTTGCTGCTAACAAAGCAAACAGAATATTGGCATTAAGAAGGGGATCAACTCCAGAGATAAAACGATAATTCTCCCGCTCTACAAGACTCTGGTCCGGCCGCACCTGGAGTATACTGCCCAGTTCTGGGCACCAGTCCTCAGGAAGGATGTACTGGAAATGGAGCGAGTACAAAGAAGGGTAACAAAGCTAATAAAGCATCTGGAGAATATTAGTTATGAGGAAAGGTTGTGAGCACTGAACTTATTCTCTCTGGAGAAGAGACGCTTGAGAGGGGATATGATTTCAATATACAAATACCGTACTGGTGACCCCACAATAGGGATAAAACTTTTTTGTGGAAGGGAGTTTAACAAAACTCATGGCCAGGGGTGGACTGACAACTCATGGGCCCCTGGGCAATAGAAGATTATGGGGCCCCCAGGCAATCAGAGATTATGGGGCCACACAGTATACACAAACACAGTATACAATCACACAGTATACACAGACATGTTTCTATTGGCTGAGAAGGTACTGGAGAGGTGGGGCAGCTATAATCTCTGGATTTTTAGACCAAAAGGATGTTGGTAAGGGACATTTCAGAGACAGATGTAAAAAAAAAAAAACACACATTTTTACTGAGGCTGGCAACCCTGATGGGGCCCCTAGTGGCATGGGGCCCTTGGGCAGTGCCCAAGTGGCCCAATGGTCAGTCCGCCCCTGCTCATGGCCACTCATTAAAATTAGAAGAGGGTGCTTTACTGTAATGCCGCATACACACGATCGGAATTTCCGACAACAAATGTTCGATGTGAGCTTGTTGTCAGAAATTCTGACTGTGTGTAGGCTCCATCGGACATTTGCTGTCGGAATTTCCTATAACAGATGTTTGAGAACTGGATCTCAAATTTTCCGACAACAAAATCAGTTGTCATAAATTCCGAGCATGTGTAGACAATTCCAACACACAAAATTCCATGCATGCTCTAAATCAAGTACAAAACGGAAGCACTCGGTCTAGTAAAACTAGCGTTCGTAATGGAGATAGCTTATTCGTCACGCTTAATCTTTAATGCATTCTCTTTTTCTTTATAATGTTAGAATTATAAAGTTCTGACAAACTGATTTCTCATGGTGATCTCCAGAATAATGTTTCGATTTTTTTTTTTATAGTAATCTTCTTTTTCCTTTATTCTCTTTTTTTATCAAGATGTCCCGATTTTCTTTTTTTATGTTTTTTTCTAGTGATCTCCATAATATTTTTTGTCGTTTTGTGTGTCAAGTTACAACAACACCATTATTATCTTATATTTTTTAAACTCAAGGAGATTGGTGTTGGTGTCCCTTGTTAATTTGACATTGTATTTTTGAAATGTACCTGCCTACTCACAAACAAACTGTCCTTTTTGAAGTAAAACAGATAGCCAAGTAGACATTTATCAAGGGTCATAACAAAATAAAGAGGAAGGCAATGCTGGATAAACTGTTGAAATTGGCGAAGTCTTTGTACCCCAGGGCAGACATCAGTTATTTGACAGGAAAAATTGGTAGCCTGAGGAGTCCATTTAATAGGAAGCACAATCCGGGCCAGGAGTCTGAGAGATCAGGAGCATCAGCAGATGACATATATGTTCCGAGGCTGTGGTCTTACAACAGCCTGCATCTTTTGCCAGATCAGTCGGAACCCAGGCCATCACTCTCAAGACTTCCTTGTATGTTTCCTTCCAGCCTTCCTAGGCCTCTTGAAGATTGGGGGTGGTTCTGTGAGCTTTTTTTCAAAGAAAGCGCTGACCCCTCCATGTTCCTCCCCTTCCTGGGCCTTTTTGTTGGAAGGCAGAGGGGTAGTACCTGCAATTCGGTCAGGCTACTGGGCAATGCCACTTCCTGGCTGCCACTTATCCCCGCCTCCTCGTGGCTGAGACTTTCCACGGCCTCCCCTTGGCTGTGTCAGGGCTGGCTTAGCCCTTCCTTCTCTGGGCTGGCTGCTCAGCTGTCGGCTAATTGCCGGCTCTCATCTCTCTCCACATTTACCAGCTGTTCCTGATCATGCTCGTCTGACCTGCCTACTTAAAGCTGTCCAGCTCACTTCACCTCTGCCTTCGCCTTGGTCACATCACAAGAAACCATCTCCTGCGGTTCTGTTTTAAGGCTGGCTTGCTGACATCCCTTCTGGCTCCTTATCCTGCTTGCTGTTGCTCTACTTGGATCCCTGACTTCTGGCCTGGCTTATTACCCGATCTGGTTATTGAACTCTGGCCTGGCTGACTACTCTATCCGGTTACTGGTCTCTGGCTATGCTTTGACTACGCTTTTTCTATTTACCGTTTTATTTTTATTTAATAAACAAGTGTGATTTAATTGTACTTCTGTCTCAGTCTGATTCATGGTTTCTGACAGTAGGCGAAGGCAATGAATTCAGAAGATACAGTCAATCCACTTGTTGGTGATATTTTTTCCAGATTGGATGAGCATGATCACCACATGGATCAGTTTGCCATGGCGTTACAAACATTCCTGAGTCGCACGGCTCACCTGGAATCCCCTACGGTGGCTGCTTTTCCGGTACAACCTGAGTCACAGGCAGTCCCTGCTGCTGCGCCAGTCTCTGTGCAGGTACCCACCTCAAGTATTACCTCTATAAGAGGTATGTCTGGTTCCGCTCTGCTTTCCCAGCGATTTGGGGGTGATCCAGTTCAATGCAGAGGGTTTCTCAATCAGGTTGAGATATACTTCGAGATGCTGCCCCAGGCATTTCCCACGGACAGAAGCAAAGTAGGTTTTGTAATATCTTTGCTTTCTGAGAGAGCCTTGGCCTGGGCTAACCCTCTATGGGAGACGCAAAAACCTGTTGTCTTGAGTTACCCTCAGTTTGTGGCCTCCTTTAAAAGGGTATTTGACGTTCCCGCACGCTCTGCTTCTGCTGCCAAGTGCCTCATGTCCATCAAACAGAGCACAAGAACTGTTGCCGACTACGCCATTGAATTCCGTACTCTGGCAGCAGAGGTTGCTTGGAACAATGAGGCCCTCGTGGCTGCTTTTTCTCATGGTCTCTCGGATTCCATCAAGCATGAGATAGCAGCCCGAGATATACTCATTGAGCTGGAGAGCTTGATCTCGTTTGCCATCCTCATTGACCCCAGACTCAGAGAAAGACTTTCTCTTAAGGAGTGCTTGCGGAAGCCTCCTGTAGGTTTACCTCCGACCTTTGTAGTCCCACCCATGCCTCCCTCACCTCCCATGCCTCCTGGTACCGAGTTGGTCAGTGAAGATGAACCCATGCACCTGGGCTTCACGCGTCTCTCTGCGGATGAGAGAGCCTTTAGGAGGAGGGAGAGATTGTGCCTTTATTGTGGCCAGGTAGGTCACTTTTTGAAGTCTTGTCCTACCCGTCCAGGGAATGCCCGAACCTTGAGGTCCTGTCATGGACAGACCTTAGGGGTGTTGTTTCATCCCAAGTTATCCAGAAGGATAAGCCCCTGGTTTCTGTCACCCTTTCTTGGGCTGAGTCGTCCATCGAGATACAGGCTCTAATGGACTCTGGGGCTGCAGGCCTGTTCACTGATGCTGCATTTGTTTCGCAGCACTCGATTCCACTGCAGCTGCGTGACACTCGATTTGCCATTAAGGCTCTTGACGGGAGACCTTTACAGCCTGCCCATGTGACTCATGAGACGGTTCTGTTGTCCATGGCCCTAGGGGTTCTTCACCATGAGATAATCCAATTCCAATTTCCTCACCCAGGTTTCCGCTGGTTATTGGTTATCCTTGGTTACAGAGGCACAACCCCTCTTTTGATTGACTCCGTGCTGAGGTTCTCTCCTGGTCCCCACAATGCAGTGAGACATGCTTCCTGAAGGTATCCAAGGTCCTGTGCACCTCTTCACTCCCCTCCCTGCCAGAGGAGTACCATGACTTTAGCGATGTCTTTGATAAAGGTGAAGCCGGTAGTTTGCCTCCACACCGGACTTATGATTGCGCAATTGACCTTCAACCTGGTGCCATACCTCCTCGTGGCCGGGTTTACCCTTTGTCGGTCTAGGAGGATAAGGCCATGGAGGAGTATGTTGCTGGTGCACTTTCTTGAGGTTTCATCCGCAAATCCTCGTCTCCTGCTGGTGCTGGTTTCTTCTTTGTGAAGAAGAAGAGCAGTGAACTGAGACCTTGTATAGATTATAGGGGTCTCAATCGTGTCACAATTAATAATGCCTACCCGATTCCACTGATTACAGAGTTATTTGACCGCCTCAAGGGAGCAACGGTTTTCACGAAGCTTGACTTGAGAGGGGCATACAATCACATGTGCATTAAGGAGGGCGACGAGTGGAAAACTGCGTTTAATACCAGAACGGGCCATTATGAATACCTGGTAATTCCTTTTGGCCTTTGTAATGCCCCGGCAGTTTTCCAGGAATTTATTAACGATGTCCTCCGAGATTTGTTGCAGTTATGTGTGGTGGTTTATCTCGATGATATCCTCATATTTTCCAGGTCCCTGGAGAGCCACCACACAGATGTCTGTCGTGTGCTTCAGAAACAAAGAGAGAACAATCTCTATTGTAAACTGGAGAAGTGCAAGTTCCATTGTGAACAGGTTACATTCCTGGGCTATGTCATTTCCACTGCTGGTTTTTCGATGGACCCAGAGAAACTTTCAGCAGTCCTACAGTGGCCTCGACCCATGGGTTTACATCCTCTGAAGCGTTTCCTAGGTTTTGCCAACTACTATCGGAAGTTTATTCGTAATTTCTCCTCTCTGGTCAAGCCCCTGACTGATATGACCAGAAAGGACGGTAACCTACAGAGTTGGTCTCCGGAGTCCATTAAGGCCTTTGAGACTCTCAAGGCTGCCTTTGTTTCTGCTCCTGTGTTGGCACATCCTGATCCTACGTTGCCTTTTATCCTAGAAGTTGATGCTTCTGAGACTGGAGTTGGCGCCCTTCTGTCTCAACGTCCTAACTCTGAGAGTGCGATGCATCCGTGTGGCTACTTTTCCAAGAAAATGTCACCTGCTGAGTGCAATTATGAGATTGGTGACAGAGAGCTGTTGGCGATCATTTTAGCCCTGAAAGAATGGAGACATCTCCTTGAAGGTACCACTGTGCCCGTTCTTATTTTTACTGACCATAAGAATCTTACATTCTTGTCTGAGGCTAAGCGACTCTCTCCCAGAAGGGTGCGATGGGCTCTTTTCTTATCGAGCTTTAATTACATTGTCTCATTCTTTCCCGGTACTAAGAATGTAAGGGCTGATGCCTTGTCACAACAATTTTCCTCCACTTCCAAGTCGGAGTCGGTTCCGGTTCCTATGATTCTTCCTGATCGTATCTTGGCTACAGTTCGCATCAGTCTTACTTCTCCTTTGGGTGAAAAAAAATTGCTGCTCAGGTTCATGCTCCTCCTGAGAAACCTTGTGACCCTGTTTTGTCCCAGAGAGTCTCCGTACTGCTGTGCTCCAGACTTACCATTCTCCCAAGGCAGCTGGCCATCCTGGGAAGAATCAACTCATTTGGGCCATTTCCCAACAATTCTGGTGGCCTAGTCTACGGGCTGATGTTACTGCCTTCGTAGCTGCCTGTCCCGTGAGTGCTCAGAGTAAGACTCCACGACACCTTCCAGTGGGCATCCTACAACTCATACCCAATGGAGAGAGGCCCTGGACTCACCTGTCAATGGATTTCATTGTGGAGTTGCCCAACTCCCAAGGCAACACTGTTATCCTTATGGTGGTTGACCGGTTCTCAAAGATGTGTCATTGTATTCCACTTCAGAAGTTGGCTACCTCTAAGGAACTGGCTTCCATTTTTGCTCAGGGGATCTTTCGCTTACATGGGCTACCCAAGGTGATTGTCTCGGACAGAGGCAGTCAGTTTGTCTCCTGCTTCTGGTGAGCCTTTTGTGCACAGTTGGAAATCCAGCTTGCGTTCTCTTCTGCGTATCACCCGCAGTCTAATGGGGCCGTAGATTGAGCCAATCAGTCCTTGGAGCAATTCCTACGTTGCTATATTTCTGACCACCATAACAACCGGTCAGACCTATTACCATGGGCAGAGTTTGCTCACAACAGTGCCTTGAATCCAACCTTCCATGTTGCCTGACTCGTTTGTTCCGCAGAGTATTCCTGCATTAGAGGAGCATCTCCGTGGTCTTCGTTCCACTTGAGTACAAGTCCAGGAGGCTTTGCGTCATGCTAATGATAGGTACAGACTCCATGCTGACCACAGACGCCTGCCTGCGCCTTCCTACCAGGTTGGGGACAGGGTCTGGCTGTCATCTTGCAACCTCTGGCTTTGTGTTTCCTGACTGAAGTTTGCACCTCGGTTTATTGGGCCTTTCTGTATCCTTCGCAGGATTAACCCAGTGGCTTACGCGTTGGACCTTCCTCCTAGTATGCGCATCTCAAATGTGTTTCATGTCTCCTTATTGAAACCATTGGTCTGTAACCGATTTACCACCTTGGTGCCACACCCTCACCCTATTCAGGTTGAGAACCATGAGGAGTATGAGGTACAATCCATTGTTGACTCCTGTAGATTCCGTGAGCGCATACAGTACCTGGTGCATTGGAAGGGGTACGGTCCGGAGGAACACTCCTGGTTTTCATGCTCGGACGTACATGCCCCTGTCCTCCTCTGCGAGTTCCATACCTGGTTCCCCTCAAGCCCGGTGGCCCTCTGAGGGAGAGGGGTCATTGAGGAGGGGGTACTGTCAGGGCTGGCTTAGCCCTTCCTTCTCTGGGCTGGCTGCTCAGCTGTTGGCTAATTGCCAGCTCTCATGCCTATCCACAGTTACCAGCTGTTCCTGATCATGCTCATCTGACCTGCCTACTTAAAGCTGTCCAGCTCACTTCACCTCTGCCTTCGCCTTGGTCACATCACAAGAAACCATCTCCTGCGGTTCTGTTTTAAGACTGGCTTGCTGACATCCCTTCTGGCTCCTTATCCTGCTTGCTGTTGCTCTACTTGGATCCCTGACTTCTGGCCTGGCTGATTACCCGATCTGGTTATTGAACTCTGGCCTGGCTGACTACTCTATCCGGTTACTGGACTCTGGCTATGCTTTGACTACGCCTTTTCTATTTACCTTTTTATTTTTATTTAATAAACAAGTGTGATTTAATTGTACTTCTGTCTCAGTCTGATTCATGGTTTCTGACAGGCTGTGACTTTCCACGGCTTCCTCCTGGCTGAGACTTTACACAGCCTCCTCCTGGCTGAGACTTTCCTGTGTATGAAAATGGGACATAGTTTTAGTTTTTTGGTCATCAATCACACACAATTTTGAGCGCATGACTGTTGCAAATTGAATGTTAATGTTAAGACTATCATTCCGAGGCCCAGTATTTTTCATTATTGTCCAAATCATTTTTGGCTACTACTATCGATTGATATGTAAACCACTTTGTTAAATCAGAAATTAGTGATCAATAATAACGTCTAGTTAACATCATTGATTTTTTGACAAGAAATATGTTGAACAATGCTATACCTGACTCAAGCTGGGCTCCTCCACAGCTTCCTGGGTGGAAAGCCCAGTTTGCACTTTGGAAGCCTCAGCTGAGGTGGACTGAAGAGTGGAAGGAAGGGTTCAGAGTGATGGTCGGATTTCAGTCTGGTTTGACAAAAAACGCAGTCTGTCATAGTACCAGGGACATAAATGTCATCTGCTGCTGCTCCTGATCTCACGGAACCCTGCACCTTCTTGAACTCCCTATTATATGTGCCACCAATTTTGCACTTCAAATAGGAGATGGTTGCCATGGGAATCACCGGCTTCACCAATTCCAGCGATTGATCCAGCGCTGCCTTCCTCTTTATTTTATTATTATAAAAAGGGTGTTTCACCTGCCACAGACAGGGCAGCTCTCTGTATTTATCAATGAAGCTAGGGAGGAAGTTGTGATCGTTGAATCTATCCATTTTATCTGCAAGACACAACACAAGACAAACCCTAATGTCAGGCTAAACTCTCCTAATCTTGTCCCAATATAAACCTCAATCTATAAGCAGTATAGGCCACTGATGCCCCAAGTTAAAATTGTACCCTTTTTAGCACGATCGATGCTTACATTACTCCATCCTCCGCTCACAGATCGTATGTATGATGCACGCATGTTACGCTTTATATACATTGAAACTACGCCTGCCCCTGACCTTCTTTCTAGTATATTCCCCACCCCTTCTTTTTCGGCGCAGTGGGAGAGAACATGGTGGAAACAGAGCAGGTGCATGAGAGTAGCAGCAACGACGAAAGCCCAGAGCCAACAAACCCGATCCAGGAGGACATTTAAAGAGGAAGTAAACCCTGATGAGTTTACTTCCTCTTTCATTCCCTGCAAAAGCAAAGCATAATGGACTACTATGCATCACATAGTAGCCCATTATATGTCACTTACCTGACACAGGAGCCAGCGAAGTCGCCGCTGTCCCCTGTAGTCCGCCGCATCCATCTTGTTGGTGGGGTCTCGCAGCTCCGCCGCTGTCATTCGGCGAAGCCGCGATGGCGTCACTCCCGCGCATGCGCACGGGAGCCGACACGCGCGGCAGCTCCGTCGCTGAGAATGCTGCCCTCAGTGCGCCTGCGCGCCGCTGTCTACGGCGCATGCGCCGTAGACAGCGGTGCCCATTTTCGGGCAAATATCTCCTAAACCATATAGGTTTAGGAGACATTGCTTGGACCTACAGGTAAGCCTTAATCTAGGCTTACCTGTAGGTCAAAGTGGTTTGTAAGGGTTTACAACCACTTTAAGGCCTCAAATATGTCCTTTGTTGAGATAGTGGAGATGGTGGACATCTTGAAGAGGGCTGTCTATAATGGAAAGTATGGACCGTACCCAAACCCAAATGTGAAAGGCCAAGATCATGACTAAAGTTGTCAAAAGTCTGCACAGGAATTTTGGGGTACGACAATCCAAGGATCAATTGAGGAAACGATGGTGCTGCAAAAAAGTAAATATTTTATCATGTGTTCCTATTATTGTTATTATTACTTTCATGCTGCTCCATGTGCTTTTCTTTACTGTTGTACAGTTTAAAATGGCAAGTTTCAGGTTCGTGGGCACAGTAATCATTCATAGTAAACATTGTTCGTATTTGTATTAAAAGAAGTTTGTTGTCTAGATGGGTTTGTAACTAGAATAAAATGCAAACTTGATTCAGTGTAAGGAGAGGACACTCAGCAGCTATTTACAAATCTGGATGCAGGAGCACTAGTGTGGAACACCAGAACACCCTTTTTAGGGTGTCCCACAGAGGTGCTCCAGTGGATACTAGAAATCATGTCTTCAGTTTGAAACTCTGCCAAAACAGACAATTGTGATACACTTCCAAGCAATGTTTCATATTACTCGGGACATCTGAGAACACCAGGGACCCCCCACCTCCTAAAGAAGGGGAAGTCATCACACCACAACCTGAGGATGTGGGGGGGGGGGAGGTTCATGAAGTGGGCGAAATAGTGACCACAACAGGTAAGCGTCTGAGACCACAGCTTCAGGTAATAGATGCATGCCTACATATTTATAATACATGGTGTGTTTTTTTTATTTTAGGTGATGTGTATGTTGTGAAAGAAGAAACTCATTTCACCAATGCAAGTGCACACGTCCTCATCTGGGAGATCATGGTGTGAAATCATGATTCATGAAAAAGAAAAACATCAATGATGTTCAACAAAAAATGAAGAACAGCATTGATGTTTTAGGCAGAATCTAAAACACAAAAATTGTACTGTTTTGTCATTGAATTTGTTATTTTAAATCAAGTTTTAAAGTATTTTAAAAGACAAATGTTGAAGATGCACAAAGTGGGGGTTATTTACTAAAGCAAAATCTACTTTGCACTGAAAGTGCACTTGGAAGTAAAGTCCCTGTAGATTTGAGGGGGACATGCAAGGAAATCTTAGCTTGCACATAATTGGATGATAAAGTCAGCAGAGCTTCCACTCATTTCAGATCTACCCCTTATGCCACATACACACGATTGGACTTTCCGGCAGACTTGGTCCAGCAGACTGGAATCCGTCGAACAATTCGATCGTGTGTGGGCTCCAGCAGATTTTTTTTTTTCCCAAAAAACATCTGGGACGATGCGGATGCGTTTCCCATCCCCTCCGCAGTTAGGAAAGTCCCACCACTGGGCAAAGTGGGAAGCCACAGTCTGCCATTCCTGTGGGTTTGAAGGAAACTGTGGAGTCAAACGTCCTTTTTTCCCCACAAATAGAGCTTTCTTTTGGTGGTATTTGATCACCCCTGCGGTTTTTATTTTTTGCGCTATAAACAAAAATAGAGTGACAATTTTGAAAAAAACGCATTATTTTTTACTTTTTGTTATAATAAATATCCCCCAAAAATATATAAAAAAAAATTTTTTCCCTCAGTTTAGGCCGATACCTATTCTTCTACATATTTTTGGTAAAAAAAATCGCAATAAGCGATTATTGATTGGTTTGCGCAAAAGTTATAGCGTTTACAAAATAGGGATAGTTTTATAGCATTTTTATTAATAATTTTTTTTTTTTTTATTATTTTTTTTTTTACTAGTAATGGTGGCGATCAGCGATTTTTATTGTGACTGCGACATTGTGGGGGACCCATCGGACATTTTTGACACATTTTTGGGACCATTGTCATTTATACAGTAATCACTGCTATATAAATGCAGTGATTCCTGTGTAAATGACACTGGCAGTGAAGGGGTTAACCAGTGGGTGGTAGTGTAGGGGTTAAGTGTTCCTAGGGGTGTGTTACTAACTGTGGGGGGGTTGGGCTTTCATTTAGTGAACACTGATCTCTGCTCCAATCACATGGAGCAGAGATCAGCATCACTAGTTGCTAGGCAGAATGGAGAAATGCTGTTTACACGGCATCTCCTCCATTCAGCCGTCCCGTGAGACGATCGCGGGGATGCCCGCGGCGATCGAGTCTGCGGGTCCCGCAACCGGACTCACGGGGGTCCTGACCAGCACGGGAGCGCGCCGCCGGCGGCGCGCTCCCCATGGCAGGGCGGCATTGAAGATTGGACGTACCTGTACGCCAATATGCCTGCCCGTGCCATTCTGTCGACGTACATCGTCGTGCGCTGGTCGGGAACCGGTTAAAGACAAAAGTATAAGGTCCACTTATCAGATTCCTCCCCTCCTCTGATGGCCCATTGTAAAAATTTTAGGTGGGGGGGGGAGGGAGATGTTTTGGACAGGTAACCCTCTCCACTTCATTGAGAGCTGAATGCATAAATAATGTGTGTTAGCCCTTGTACACACGGTCGGAGATTCCAACGGAAATGTGTCCTATCGGACCGTTTTGTCGGATAATCCAACTGTGTGTGGTCTCCATCGGACTGTTTCCGTCGGAGTATCCAACGGACCAAGTTTTCCAACTTGTCCGTGAAATTTTCCGACAAAATGCTCCGATCGGACCTTGTCCGATCATGTGTAACCTACTCCGATGGACAAAGTGCCACGCATGCTCAGATCAAATTCCTAGACCAAAGCTATTGGCTACTAGCCTGAACGTAGTCCCGTCGTAACGAAATAACGTCATCACGTTATGTACAATCGGATTTTCCGACAACTTTGTCCGACCGTGTGTATGCAACAGTTTCGGACTAAATCCGTCGGACAAAATCCAACGGATTTGGTTGTCAGAATGTCCGACCCGTGTGTACAAGGGCTCACTTTGGTCAGCCCCTCCTTACTTACACTATTGGCAGCCCACTGGACAGGTAAGAAGTGTCATAATACAAAAATATGAATGCACACTGTCCAAATTGAAGCACATTTTTTACATTCTGCAAGATAATAGGGGAACAAAACTTTAACCAGTACCCTTTTGAAAGTATTCAGGCCCTTTTACTACATTAAATAGAGCCCATTTTGTAAGGAAGAGTCCAATTCCTCTTTAATTGGGACGCGATTCATAGGACAAAAGGCATGTAGCTGTAATAAAACCTCCGAGGCTTCAGCACTGCGGTGAGTGTCTCTATTTGCACCGAATGCTTATATTAGAAATTAGAGACGATCTCATATAATGAAATCTAAATCGGCCGCTGCCGTGCAGTTCCACTTAGGCCACGCCGTTGTCTACATGCCTTCCATTTACAGAATCCTTCCATACATATGCTCCATTACCTTAACCTGATTGATCCCAGCAGAGAGTATGTGATAACGGTTACCAAAGTGCTACCAAATGACTGCATTAAGTGGGCGCTGCCGCCTGCGTTCTATTATATCCCTGGACGAAATCGCTGCCTTTCTACTGTCACCTATACAGCCATCACCTTACTTACTCTGCGCACACGCAATTTTCATCGCCGCCGCTTTTCAAGTGATCTTTTTTTTTTTTATCAAGTAAAATTCCATCGTTTTCATTTGTTTGGTCTTAAATGGAAGCTTTAAAGGATAACCAGCAAATATATTTTTATACATATATAAAAAATAAAAATAAAATCCCTTCAGGGCGGAAGGTAAAACAACCTTAATGTTATAACTAAGTCTGTATATGCAGGAAAGCATTGTGTAAAAAGGTTGTTTGATCCTGTCTTCTCTGACCCTCCCCTTCATCCACCATCCCCTTGGAGATGGCTGGTGGTATATTTTTTGGCGCGCCCACTGCACGGTGGGGGACCCAATGCGTGTGGACGGCAAAAACGATCCCCTACCGGCCACGCGCCATCGCGAGCGTCAGCACGGGGATTTGTTTGTGTAAACACACAAATCCCCCGTGCTGTCAGAGGAGAGGAGCCATATCGTTTGTTCCTACTAAGTAGGAAAAACTATATGTCTCCTCTCCTAGTCAATCCTATCCCCATACAGTTAGAACACAGTGAGGAAACACACAATTAACCCCTTGATCGCCCCCCTAGTGTTAACCCCTTCCCTGCCAGTGACATTTACACTGTAATCAATGCATTTTTATAGTACTGAACACTAAATGCCAGTGGTCCCAAAAAAGTGTCAAACGTCTCCGATCTGTCTGTCGCAGGGTCGCAGTGCCACTAAAAATCACAGACCTCCGCCATTACTAGTAAAAAAAAAATTATAATAAAAATTACATAAATCTTTCCCATAGTTTGCAGACGCCATAACTTTTGGGCAAATCAATCAATATACGCTTATATTGTGATATTATTTTTTTTTTTTTACCAAAAATATGTAAAAGAATATATATTGGCTTAAACTGATGCAGAAATGTGTTTTTTTTTTTTTATTTGGGGGATATTATAGCAAAAAGTTAAAAATATTTTTTTTTTTCAAAATTGTCGCTCTTTTTTTGTTTATAGTGCAAAAAATAAAAACCGCAGAGGTGATAAAATACCACCAAAAGAAAGATCTATTTGTGGAAAAAGAAAGGACGCAAATTTTGTTTGGGTACAGCATCGAACGATCGCGCAATTGTCAGTTAAAGCGACGCAGTGCCAAATTGTAAAAAGTGCTCTGGTCAGGAAAGGGGTAAAATCTTCCGGGGCTGAAGTGGTTAAAGGATAAGTTCACCTTTTCGGGCAAAATTTCCCCTTTTCATAAAAAATAGAAGCATTTTCCAATACCATCTCTGGCCCAGCCATCCCAATGTGCTTTTCTCTCACCTACCTCTTTCACAGTAGGTTTAAAATCTTGTTTGTTTATTTTAATTGTATTTTTTTTTTTAATTCAGACTCCGTCACTTCCTGTAGATCTTCTCTTAGTATTCACTTCCTGTAGATCGTCTCTTAGTATTCACTTCCTGTAGATCGTCTCTTAGTATTCACTTCCTGTAGATCGTCTCTTAGTATTCACTTCCTGTAGATCATCTCTTAGTATTCACTTCCTGTAGGCCATCTCCCAGAAGCCTTCACTTTCTTCTTGCATCGCAGAAATGGGAGTGATAGGGTGTGTTCATCTCCAATGCCCGGGACAAGGGGTGGGCAGGAGCAGGGCCAGGGCAAGGGGTGGGCAGGAGGGGTGAGGTTGCCCTGGGCGCAATAGTTTACTGGGTGTAGGATCCTCTAAGCTTACACATCATAAACAGGGAAGGGGGCGCAGTTTGGCATCTTTGGCCCGGGCACTGGATTACCTTGTCCCGGCACTGCTTCCCCTCTTCCAGCACAATCCTGTTCCCAAGAAAACCCAAATATGTGTCACTCTGCCCCCTCCTTTGTGTGCCCAGTATAATTCCCCCCTCCCTCCAACACACAGACCTCAGAAATGGCAGATGGCTCCTGGAAGTCCTTCTTTCCAGGTTACTCCTCAACTTTACATGTTGTAGTTGAGGAGGAGTCTAGGAGAAGCTCACATCACTTTTGACTGACTGTTGCAGGGGTATGTATTTTTTTTTTAATTCAGACTCAGTCACTTCCTGTAGATCATCTCTTAGTATTCACTTCCTGTAGATCATCTCTTAGTATTCACTTCCTGTAGGCCATCTCCCAGAAGCCTTCACTTCCTTCTTGCATCGCAGAAATGGGAGTGATAGGGTGTGTTCATCTCCAATGCCCGGGACAAGGGGTGGGTGTGAAGCCTCACATCACTTTTGACTGACTGCTGCAGGGGTATGTGGTCACAGTGTTGGACCTGCACTAGAGATGCCACTGGCTGTCAGATCTGGACTGTTCAGGGTTTACTTACCCCTACTCACATTTATTGCTGGCAGTAGATGGGGGTGGGTAAACAAACACTGGACAGTCCCGATATGACAATCCCAATCCAGGAGTGCTGCAGTGGCAGGAGGGAGGGGCGGGAAGGGAGAGAGAGTGCCAGTGCCGGTGTCATGTCAAATAGTTTTACCCCGTCGGATAGTGTCCGCTGTGTACTGCACATGCGCAGTACACATGACAAGCAGATTCTGAAAATATCGGAAGATGAACAGTGCCTGCACCGTGAGTCCAGGTATCAGCACCACAATCCAAGTGGACATAGAGTCAGAATAAAAAAGAGCTGAGCGAAGCGAGGCCATGCCCGAAGCGAGCCTGCGAGGGGCCGTCCACTTGGATGGCGGCGCTTGCACCTCGACTCACGGCGCAGGCGCCGTTCATCTTCAGAGATTTTCCAAATCTCCTTGTGCTCCGTACTGCGCAAGCGCTGCGTCTGCGCAGTACACAGCGGACACTATTCGATAGGCGGACATTTTTGGACAGAACACCGGGACAAGGTCATCTAGAGCCCAGGACGAACATGCCAAATTGCCCCCCCCCCAGATGTATTAGCATTACGTATCAGCAAATATCTCCCCCTCCCCCCCCAAAAAAAATTGAGCACTAATCTGCAAGCTTATCCCCTAAGCATAGGAGTAAAAATCCACCCCCTGCTGAAAGCCCCTTCCCAGCACAAATCTTTGCCTCCCCATTCCCTCAGCTAAAATTGTCTTATTCCCCATATGCCCCCCGTACAAATCCACCCCCCCCCCCGGAAAAAAATTCCCCCCTCCTAGCACAAATCCTCTACCCCTCAAATTTCCCATGAGCACAAATCCTTTCCACTCCGAGTCCCCCCTCCCAATACAAATTATCCCCAATTCCCAATCTCAGTACAAATCTCCCCAAATGTTCCCTCATAGTACAATGTCCCCCAATCATCCCTGCTAGCACAAATCCCCCCCCCCTAAGAAAAATTCCCCCCCAGCACAAACCCCCCACACCACCATATTACCTTTTCTAGCACAAACCCCCCAAAATTCCCCTTCCTGGCACAAATCTTAGCACAAAACACAAATCCCTGTAACCACTGCTCCTAGCACCCCTCCCAAAATTTTCCCTCCTAGAATAATTCTTATCCTCTGCCGCCCCCCAAATTCCCCCCTCCTAACACAAATCCCTACCCCCAACATCCTTGTGGTGCCCTCCACCTCACATGACACCACAGTGTCCAGGGCTGCCACCCCTCCTGCCCACCCCTTGTCCCGGCCCTGAGTGGAAGGGAAGAGGGGGATTTGTGCTAGGAGGGGAACATTTTGGGAAGGGAGATGAATTGTGCTGGGGGTTGAATTTTTTGGGGGGGGGGTGTGGTGTGCTAGGAGAGGTGATATGGGTGGGGTTTGCGCATGAAGAGGGGAAGGGGGAGGTAATTTGTTTCCTGGAAGATGGGAAGGGGGAAGGAATTTGTGCTAGGAGGAGGGATTGTAGAAGACAACATTTAGGTGGGGGAGAGGATTTGTGCTTGTGGCGAGTAGGGGGGGGGGAATGTGCAGGGAGGGAGGATTTTGGGGGGGTTGGGCTATGTAATAGAATGTCCCACACTCCCCTTGAGTGCTTCCGTCATACCGCTTCCTCCCAGTTTGAATATAGATATCAGATATTACAGCCCCTTGCAACCAAGAACTAGGCAGTACTTGTTTTGGCTGCTGAACATGCGGAACATGAACTAAGGCACACAGATATACACCCAGGAGACGATCCCCCCTTCTTTGAATAATAAAACAGGGCGGGGTAGACTTTACCTCCACTAGTAGCATGACACAGATGTATTCAAACTTCTCATCAGTAGACTGTCTTTAGTAGGTGCTACTGGAGAAATCCCCACCCCCCAACAGCTAATCCACAGAGACATATACATCCCATAATAGGTTGCTTCCAAGGCAGACACAAACAATAGAACAATGGGATACAGCCACACCTCAAACAATCTAGTAAAGCGCCTACAACAGTATATGAGACAATATACAATATATATATATATATATATATATATATATATATATATATATATATATATATAGTATCTCACAAAAGTAAGTACACCCCTCACATTTCTGTAAATATTTTCTTCTATCTTTTCATGTGACAACACTGAAGAAATGACACTTGTCTACAATGTAAAGTAGTGAGTGTACAGCTTGTATAACAGTGTAAATTTGCTGTCCCCTCAAAATATCTCAACACACAGCCATTAAAGCGGAGGTTCACACAAAAATTGAAGCTCCCCTTTTTGGAACCCCCCCTCCCCCGGTGTCACATTTGGTACCTTTCAGGGGGGAGGGGGGTGCAGATACCTGTCTAAGACAGGTATTTGCACCCACTTCCGGGCATAGACTCCTACGGGAGTCTATGCCTCTTTCCGTCCCGCTGCGCTGTCTGCTGGGACACACACGGGTCCCAGAGACAGCGCGGACCATTTAGATTGCCCTGCGTGACTCGCGCATGCACAGTAGGGAACCCGCGAAGTGAAGCTGCAAGGCTTCATTTCCTGATTCCCATAGCGAAGATGGTGGTAGCAGCATCCGAAGGACCGAGGGACGGTTCGGTCTCGGGTGCCGACATCGCTGGACCCTGTGTTATTTTAAAAGTCAGCAGCTGCAGTATTTGTAGCTGCTGACTTTTAAAAAACATTTTTTTACGGGTCTCCCGCTTTAATGTCTAAACCACTGGCAACAAAGGTGAGTACACCCCTAAGTGAAAATGTCCAAATTGGGCCCAATTAGCCATTTTCCCTTTCCGGTTTCATGTGACTTGTTAGTGTTACAAGGTCTCAGGTGTGAATGGGGAGCAGGTGTGTTAAATTTGGTGTTATTGCTCTCACTCTCTCATACTGGTCACTGGAAGTTCAACATGGCACCTCATGGCAAAGAACTCTCTGAGGCTCTAAAAAATAATAATTGTTGCTCTACATAAAGATGGCCTAGGCTATAAGAAGATTGCCAAGACCCTGAAACTGAGCTGCAGCACGGTGGCCAAGACCATATAGCGGTATAACAGGACAGGTTCCACTCAGAACAGGCCTCGCCATGAGCGACCAAAGAAGTTGAGGTCACGTGCTCAGCGTCATATCCAGAGGTTGTCTTTGGGAAATAGACGTATGAGTGCTGCCAGCATTGCTGCAGAGGTTGAAGAGGTGGGGGTGCTCAGACCATACGCCGCACACTTCATACAATATTCCAGTGTAGTTGGGGGGTGGTTGGAGGTTGTGCGCGGAAGGGAAATTTGGGGGGAACAGAGGAAGAAGCACAAGCGACAATCTGAATGTATTAAGTCAGGAAATTTAATACAAGTATGAATACTGGTACTCACAAACATCAGAGGCATCAGCAGAGCTGGGGGTACTATTTAGTAGGGGATTTGCTGAAAAGGGGTACTAATGTGTTGGGGATCTGCTGAGTGGGAGTACTACTGGGCCCCTTTAAAACAAAGGTGTATCATCAAAGTAGAGCCGGGGGTTACTACTAATTGGGGGATCAGTGGAGCTGGGGGTTACTACTGAGTGGGGGATCAGCAGAGCTGGGGGTTTCTACTGAACAGGGGATTAGCAAAGCCGGGGCTACTACTGAATGGGGCATCAGGAGAGCTGGGGGTTACTACTTAGCAGGGGATTTGAACAAACAAGGGTACGATTAAGCTGGGGATCTGCTGAACAGGGGTTCTAATGAGCTGGGAATCTGCTGAGTGGGGCATCAGCAGAGCTTGGGGGGCTACTAAAGTGGGGCATCAGCAGAGCCGTGGGTAGTAATTAACAGGAGATCTGCTGGAAAGTGGCACTAATAAGTTGGGAATTTTATGAAAAAGGGTACTAATAAGCTGGGGATCTGCTAATTGGGGCTACTTATGAGCTGGGAATCTGCTGAACAGGGGTTCTAATGGGCTGGGGATCTGCTGAGTGGGGCACCAGTATAGCTGGGGGTACTACTTAGTAGAGGATTAGCTGAAAAGAGGTACTAATGAGCTGGGGATCTGCTGAGTGGGGTACTACTGGGCCCCTTTAAAACAAAGGTGGATCATCAAACTAGAGCTGGGGGTTACTACTGAGTGGGGGATCAGCAGAGCTGGGGGGGGGGTACTACTTAGCAGGGGATCTGAATGAACAAGGGTACTAATAAGCTGTGGATCTGCTGAGTGGGGGTACTACTGGGTCCCTTTAAAACAAAGGTGGATCATCAAACTAGAGCTGGTGGTTACTACTGAGTGGGGGATCAAGAGAGCTGGGGGTTACTACCAAACAGGGGATTAGCAAAGCTGGGGGTACTACTGAGTGGGGCATCAGCAGAGCTGGGGGTTACTACTTAGCAGGGGATTTTAAGGAATGAGGATACTAATAAGCTGGGGATCTGCTGAGTGGGGGTACTACTGGGCCCCTTTAAAACAAAGGTGGTCTATCAAACTAGAGCTGGGGGTTACTACTGAGTGGGGGATCAGCAGAGGTGGGGGGGGGGGGGTACTACTTAGCAGGGGATCTGAATGAACGAGGGTACTAATAAGCTGGGGATCTGCTGAGCGGGGGTACTAGTGGGCCCCCTTAAAACAAAGGTGGATCATCACACTAGAGCTGGGGGTTACTACTAAGTGGGGGATCAGCAGAGCTGGGGATTACTACTGAACAGGGGATTAGCAATGCTGGGGGTACTACTGAGTGGGGCATCAGGAGAGCTGGGGGGGTTACTACTTAGCAGGGGATCTGAACGAACGAGGGCACTAATAAGCTGAGGATCTGCTGAACAGCAGTACTAATAAGCTGGGGGTATGCTGAGTGGGGATAGTACTGGGCCCCTTTAAAACACAGGTGGATCATCAAACTAGACCTGGGGGTTACTACTGAATGGGGGATCAGCAGATCTGGGGGTTACTACTGAACAGGGGATTAGAAAAGCTGGGGGTACTACTGAGTGGGGTATCAGGAGAGCTGGGGGTTACTACTTTTTTTTTTTTTAGTGAACGAGGGTACTAATAAGCTGGAGATCTGCTGAGTGGGGGTACTACTGGGGGTACCCACAAAGGTGGGCTATCAAACTAGAGTTGGGGGTTACTACTGAGTGGGGGATCAGCAGAGCTGGGGGGGTACTACTTAGCAGGGGATCTGAATGAACGAGGGTACTAATAAGCTGGGGATCTGCTGAGTGGGGGTACTACTTAGCCCCTTTATGTTTTAATATGTTTATTGAAGGTTTTCAATACAATACAAACAAAAGTCTCATCAATGTGGCTAAGTATTACATCTAGCACAATGCACAATTGAGTAATTCACCGGTCATTTCTTAAAACACTCTGTCGGTGGCAACTCAGGTCCTATAGCCAAAGACTCTGAATCACACATGACCCCACCTGCCGATGCTGTTACCTCTTATGTTTTATAGGTATCTAATCGTGCAACTAGCACCGCTCAATGAGAGATTTGAAGAAAACAAAGAGCAGAAAAGAAGAGGGGAAATACCCAATAGTAGAAGGGGAGAGAGGAGTAAAGAATAGGAGAAGGTGGGGAAGGAAGAGAGTTGGGGGAGAGCTGTGGTCCTAGATCCTCGAGTCCTTACTACTATAATAACATTAAGCAACGTACTGGGCCCCTTTAAAACAAATGTGGATCATCAAACTAGAGCTGGGGGTTACTACTGAGTGGGGGATCAGCAGAGCTGGGGGTCACTACTGAACAGGGGATTAGCAAAGCTGGGGGTACTACTGAGTGGGGTATCAGGAGAGCTGGGGGGTTACTACTTAGCAGGGGATTTTAGTGAACGAGGGTACTAATAAGCTGGAGATCTGCCGAGTGGGAGTACTACTGGGCCCCTTTAAAACAAAGGTGGGCCATCAAACTAGAGCCGGGGGTTACTACTGAGTGGGGGATCAGCAGAGCTGGGGGTTACTACTAAGCAGGGGATCAGCAGAGCTGGGGGGTTACTACTAAGCAGAGAATCAGCAGAGCTGGGGGGTTACTACTAAGCAGGGGATCAGCAGAGCTGGGGGTTACTACTAAGCAGGGGATCAGCAGAGCTGGGGGCTTCTACTGAACAGGGGATTAGCAAAGTTGGGGATAACTACTGAGTGGGGCATCAGGAGAGCTGGGGGTTACTACTGAGCAGGGGATTTTAACGAACGAGGGTACTAAGCTGGGGATCTGCTGATTGGGGGGGGGGGGGGGTACTACTGGGCCCCTTTGAAATAAATAAAAAAATCAACACACAGGACATTTGCCAAACCTTATTAAAGCTTCAAATAAAACATCACCGAAGCATCAAAAACACATAAAGAAAGCGCGTTGAATGTGTGTAAAGAAGTGTAAACCAGCCCTAAGCATGGGCTTTATTTAATTGTTGGATTTTATTTGTTTTTGTATATGTACATTATTATTATTATTATTATTATTATTATTATTATTATTATTATTATTATTTTTATCATTTCGATATTTTATCATGTATTTTAGTGCGGCACAAGTGGCGTATTGCTATTGCTAGCTATGTGTAATATGGCCTAGCGTGCCTGCAGCTTGTTCTTTTACACTTTGGGTTTTTTTTTTTATAATAAACTTTTTTCTGACACCAAAGTACATTTAGTAACTTGAACCGAAATGTATAGAAACAGCCGAGCGCGCTGGCAGAAGGTGTAATAAATAGCTCAGCGGATTTTTTTTTTTTTTTTTTGCAACCCAGCTGATTAAAGGCGTATATCCTTACCCCCGCTTATGCCATTAGTAAGTGGATTGCTTAATGCTCTACAAGAATTTGGTGTATGAGCTTGTCTTCGGAGGGGGGAGGGGAGGGATTGGACCTTTCATCTGGTGTTTGGAATGCCTTATAATTACCGCCGCGCTGGAGGTCCCCTGGAAATGAAGTTAATGTACCACTGGTCTGTATGTCGTATGGGGCCCGGCTCCGACAAACCCATAGTTGTCTCCGCAGCTTAGAAATGCCGATCGGCTGAGATTAGCCATGAAAGCGCAGAGCGCGCCGTATCACGCTGTGCTGAGATTTCCCTCAAGGGCATATGCTGAAAAGTTAAAGAAAGAAAAAAAAAAAAACCCCTAAGGAAAACAAAATCCAGTCCTAAAAAATGCCAGGGAAAAAACAAAACAATAAACAAGAATAATTATGTGCCACCTGCTTCTCCAAACACAAAGAAATCCCCTTCTTTTATAGCAGGGGGTCTCCAAACTTTCTAAACAAAGGGCCAGTTTACTGTCATTCAGACTTTAGGGGGGCCGGAGTGTGACCATTGGGAGTAGAAAAGGTCCCAGCATAAGTTGAAGTAAACAATGCCCCATCATTGGTGTCAGTGGGAGGAATAGTGCGCCATCATTAGTATCAGTGGGCGCAATAGTGCCCCATCATTGGTGTCAGTGGGAGGAATAGTGCCCCATCATTGGTATCAGTGGGAGGAATAGTGCCCCATCATTGGTATCAGTGGGAGGAATAGTGCCCCATCATTGGTGTCAGTGGGAGGAATAGTGCCCCATCATTGGTGTCAGTGGGAGGAATAGTGCCCCATCATTGGTATCAGTGGGAGGAATAGTGCCCCGTCATTGGTATCAGTGGGAGGAATAGTGCCCCGTCATTGGTGTCAGTGGGAGGAATAGTGCCCCATCATTGGTATCAGTGGGAGGAATAGTGCCCGTCATTGGTATCAGTGGGAGGAATAGTGTCCCATCATTGGTGTCAGTGGGAGGAATAGTGCCCCATCATTGGTATCAGTGGGAGGAATAGTGCCCCATCATTGGTGTCAGTGGGAGGAATAGTGTCCCATCATTGGTGTCAGTGGGAGGAATAGTGCCCCATCATTGGTGTCAGTGGGAGGAATAGTGTCCCATCATTGGTGTCAGTGGGAGGAATAGTGCCCCATCATTGGTATCAGTGGGAGGAATAGTGCCCCATCATTGGTGTCAGTGGGAGGAATAGTGCCCCATCATTGGTATCAGTGGGAGGAATAGTGCCCCAATATTTGTATTAGTGGGAGGAATAGTGCCCCATCATTGGTGTCAGTGGGGGGAATAGTGCCCCATCATTGGTATCAGTGGGAGGAATCGGGGCCAATCCTTGGGTCACAGACGCAGAAATATTTCTGGCGCCCCCCACCATGGGAGCGGTCATTTTATTAACTCCTCCCCTTTCCAAATGTTTCTATAGCAACCGCTCCATCTATGAGCCCCGCCACTTTGTGTAATCTGAATGCTTCTGACAATAACTTAGTCAACAACTTTGAAAAGTCAAAATAAATGTTTAATTGCGGCCGGCGAGATCGTCGAGTCAACATCTCCTGGAGAAGAAGAAGAAGAAGAAGAAGAACGGGCGGCGGCGGCGACGGCGACAGAAGACCGGGCCACCGCCTGTAAAAGAGCTATAATTTATAGACAATTCTGTAAAGTACTCGTAAATCAAATAGTTGTAGCAGATAGCACCCCCCATGTTGAGGGCACGCGGCCTGGTACGGCTCAGGGGCAGTGTCACATGGGTTGGTGTCACATGGTGACCCCGCCCCCTTACGATGTCACAGTCCCGGAGGATGCTGGGACTGTCGCCATGTGACATCAACCCATGTGACCAACCCATGTGACATAAACCCATGTGACACCGCCCCTTGCCCCTATATAAGTGGCAGCGCAGCGCGCCCCTGGCATTGCGGCCGGAGAGATCGTCGAGTCAACATCTCCTGGAGAAGAAGAAGAAGAAGAACGGGCGGCGGCGGCGACAGAAGACCGGGCCACCGCCTGTAAAAGAGCTATAAGAAGGCGCGGTGGCCCGGCAGAAGAACCGAAGAGGGGGACAAGACCCCCGAAGTCGGAAGAAGAGGCCGCGGCGTCGAAGAAGAATGCCGGGCTCCTCCGCTAGTAAAAGAGCTACAAGAAGATAGCGGAGGAGTCCGGCAAGAAGACCCCCGAAGACGGAAGACCCCCGGAGCTGTGCAATAAAGTATTTTATCTCGTGTGTTGTGTTTTTTTTGTACTTTTATTTTACAGGTGAATGGGTAGGGGTACATTGTACCCCATACTCATTCACATAGGGTGGGGGGCCGGTATCCGGGGGCCCCCTTATTAAAGGGGGCTCCCGGATTCCGATAAGCCCCCCACCCGCAGACCCCGACAACCAACGGCCAGGGTTGTCGGGAAGAGGCCCTTGTCCTCATCAACATGGGGACAATGTGCTTTGGGGTGGGGGGGCCGCGCGGCCCCCCCCTTCCCCAAGGCACCCCCCATGTTGAGGGCACGGGTAGCGTGCTCGGACAAGGGTCTGTTGTAGACTTGGGGGGGACCCCCACGCCGATTTTTTTTCGGCGTTGGGGTTCCCCTTTAAGTCCATACCAGGCGGCGGGGCCAGCGACGTCTCCTTCGCGGGCCCCGCCTACCTGGAGACCCGCTCGAAATGAGCGGACTTTTCTCCGGGCGGGAAAAGTCCACTCATTTCAAAAGTACGGCGGACTGACATACACACGGCCCGATTTTCCGCCGAAATGCGAGTCCGGCGGGAAGATTGGTGTGCAACACCGCATTCTAAGTCCGCCGTACTTTCGGGTCAAAAAAGTATGCCGGAGGCTACACACGGGGGGATTGTTTGGCGGACTTGAGTTTGCTGGACTTTTCCACCGGATTGTTTGATCGTGTGTACGCGGCATTAGACATACCTCCCAACCGTCCAGGATTCCGAGGGACTGTCCCGGCCTATCAAGTAAGTCTCCGGTGTCACGTGGATCTGAGCAAAAGTCCCGCAGCCCACTGCCAGAACAAGTTCCAGCAGTGCTCTCGACTCAATCCTCTATCCTAAATGGAAGCAATGTATACTCTCACACTTTGCACCCAGTGAGGATTCCTGCATGCTCTGCACTCACTCCCCCCCCCCCCCCCAGCTCCGCTACAATCTTCTTTCCTGTCACTGGTTGCTAGGACAGCTGGCATCCCAGCAACCACTGATGTGCTTTGTAGATGCCCACTCTGTCGCCGGACTCTGGCTTCCAATTGCTGCCCTCAAGCATCTCCCGACACTGCCAGGCGCTACACAGCTGCAGCATGGGTTAGTGTCCCTTCTACTGCTCCTCGTCCCCTCTGGTGTCAGCCCTGCCTCTCCCTCTCAGCTCAGTGGGAGTCTCTTTCTGGCAGCGCTCTCCCCTCCTTGTGCTCCTCTGCAGATAGCTGCCCAGATGATGTGAGGGGGCTCTGAGGACACTGATGTGGGGGGCTCTGAGGACACTGATGTGAGGGTGCTCTGAGGACACTGATGTGGGGGGCTCTGAAGACACTGATGTGAGGGGCTCTGAAGACACTGATGTGGGGGGGTCTTTAAGGATACCGATGTGGGGGGCTCTGAGGACACTGATGTGAGGGAGCTCTGAGGACACTGATGTGAGGGAGCTCTGAGAACACTGATGTGAGGGAGCTCTGAGGACACTGATGTGAGGGGCTCTGAAGACACTGATGTGGGGGGCTCTGAGGACACTGATGTGAGGGAGCTCTGAGGACACTGATGTGAGGGGCTCTGAAGACACTGATGTGGGGGGCTCTGAGGACACTGATGTGGGGGGCTCTGAGGACACTGATGTGAGGGAGCTCTGAGGACACTGATGTGAGGGAGCTCTGAGGACACTGATGTGAGGGGCTCTGAAGACACTGATGTGGGGGCTCTGAAGACACTGATGTGAGGGGCTCTGAAGACACTGATGTGGGGGGGTCTTTAAGGATACCGATGTGGGGGGCTCTGAGGACACTGATGTGAGGGGGCTCTGAGGACACTGATGTGAGGGAGCTCTGAGGACACTGATGTGAGGGGCTCTGAAGACACTGATGTGGGGGGGTCTTTAAGGATACCGATGTGGGGGGCTCTGAGGACACTGATGTGAGGGGGCTCTGAGGACACTGATGTGAGGGGGGCTCTGAAGACAATGATGTGAGGGAGCTCTGAAGACACTGATGTGAGGGGGGCTCTGAAGACAATGATGTGAGGAAGCTCTGAAGACACTGATGTGAGGGGGGCTCTGAGATCACTGATGTGGGGGGGGCTCTGAGATCACTGATGTGGGGGGCTCTGAGGACACTGATGTGGGGGGCTCTGAGGACACTGATGTGAGGGTGCTCTGAGGACACTGATGTGGGGGGCTCTGAAGACACTGATGTGAGGGGCTCTGAAGACACTGATGTGGGGGGGTCTTTAAGGATACCGATGTGGGGGGCTCTGAGGACACTGATGTGAGGGAGCTCTGAGGACACTGATGTGAGGGAGCTCTGAGAACACTGATGTGAGGGAGCTCTGAGGACACTGATGTGAGGGGCTCTGAAGACACTGATGTGGGGGGCTCTGAGGACACTGATGTGAGGGAGCTCTGAGGACACTGATGTGAGGGGCTCTGAAGACACTGATGTGGGGGGCTCTGAGGACACTGATGTGGGGGGCTCTGAGGACACTGATGTGAGGGAACTCTGAGGACACTGATGTGAGGGAGCTCTGAGGACACTGATGTGAGGGGCTCTGAAGACACTGATGTGGGGGGCTCTGAAGACACTGATGTGAGGGGCTCTGAAGACACTGATGTGGGGGGGTCTTTAAGGATACCGATGTGGGGGGCTCTGAGGACACTGATGTGAGGGGGCTCTGAGGACACTGATGTGAGGGAGCTCTGAGGACACTGATGTGAGGGGCTCTGAAGACACTGATGTGGGGGGGTCTTTAAGGATACCGATGTGGGGGGCTCTGAGGACACTGATGTGAGGGGGCTCTGAGGACACTGATGTGAGGGGGGCTCTGAAGACAATGATGTGAGGGAGCTCTGAAGACACTGATGTGAGGGGGGCTCTGAAGACAATGATGTGAGGAAGCTCTGAAGACACTGATGTGAGGGGGGCTCTGAGATCACTGATGTGGGGGGGGCTCTGAGATCACTGATGTGGGGGGCTCTGAGGACACTGATGTGGGGGGCTCTGAGGACACTGATGTGAGGGTGCTCTGAGGACACTGATGTGGGGGGCTCTGAAGACACTGATGTGAGGGGCTCTGAAGACACTGATGTGGGGGGGTCTTTAAGGATACCGATGTGGGGGGCTCTGAGGACACTGATGTGAGGGAGCTCTGAGGACACTGATGTGAGGGAGCTCTGAGAACACTGATGTGAGGGAGCTCTGAGGACACTGATGTGAGGGGCTCTGAAGACACTGATGTGGGGGGCTCTGAGGACACTGATGTGAGGGAGCTCTGAGGACACTGATGTGAGGGGCTCTGAAGACACTGATGTGGGGGGCTCTGAGGACACTGATGTGGGGGGCTCTGAGGACACTGATGTGAGGGAGCTCTGAGGACACTGATGTGAGGGAGCTCTGAGGACACTGATGTGAGGGGCTCTGAAGACACTGATGTGGGGGGCTCTGAAGACACTGATGTGAGGGGCTCTGAAGACACTGATGTGGGGGGGTCTTTAAGGATACCGATGTGGGGGGGCTCTGAGGACACTGATGTGAGGGGGCTCCGAGGACACTGATGTGAGGGAGCTCTGAGGACACTGATGTGAGGGGCTCTGAAGACACTGATGTGGGGGGGTCTTTAAGGATACCGATGTGGGGGGCTCTGAGGACACTGATGTGAGGGGGCTCTGAGGACACTGATGTGAGGGGGGCTCTGAAGACAATGATGTGAGGGAGCTCTGAAGACACTGATGTGAGGGGGGCTCTGAAGACAATGATGTGAGGAAGCTCTGAAGACACTGATGTGAGGGGGGCTCTGAGATCACTGATGTGGGGGGGGCTCTGAGATCACTGATGTGGGGGGCTCTGAGTACACTGATGTGGGGGGCTCTGAGATCACTGATGTGGGGGGCTCTGAGTACACTGATGTGGGGGGCTCTGAGATCACTGATGTGGGGGGCTCTGAAGACACTGATTAGAGGGGACTCTGAGGACACTGATGTGAGGGAGCTCTGAAGACACTGATGTGGATCTAAGAGGGCTATAATTTACTAGCACGTGCTTCCATGATTGGACGTGTAGGACGACCAGTGTCCACAAACGTTTAAAACCCAACCTCAGCCAATGCTTTTTATTTTGTTCTGTATAGAGTAGGGGAGGGCTGGGAGTGGCTGTCAGGTTTTTATTGCCATCAGTGTTGCCACTGGGGGAGATTTTACCTCGTATGCTATCGTAAGAAGAGGTTACGGGATATCTGTCCAACGAGAACACAAACCAAAACATGTATTTAGCAGAATGGGGCAGGAGTAGAACTTTTAACAATTGTTTTTTTTTGCTGTCAGTACAATCCCGATCCTTGTGACAACTGTACAGCTAACCACCAACACCCCCCACCACCCCCCAACACCCCCCACCACCCCCCACCACCCTCATTTACCATACAGGAGTCACAGTGAACCCCCCCCCCCCCCCCATACAACTCTTTCTCATCCTTGCTTTTCTTTTTTCTTCTGGCTCCCTACGCAGCACCATTCTTCTTTGTCCTTGTTCTTCTTGACTTAGTCTTTATAGTAGACTTCATCTGTATATTATTTTTTTTTTCCTTGTTCTATTACTTTTTTTCTTACTTATTGTCTGCTTGAAAGATAAAACCTTGTCAGCCGTATCCTCACTTCCTTAACTAAGGAGGTAGGCGCTCGATACATCTCATATTCATATCTGAGAATAAACACCGTGTCGTAATTCCTGGTTTGGCTTTGTACGTTGCTTGGATGTTTTGATGTATTTTATCCAATGTATTATTTGCTTTTGCACATAACGTAACCCATAACTCCCAACTTTTTGAGATGGGAACGAGGGACTCCTGTTAGCAAAAGTATGTAAGGCATAGGTTGCACCCCCTGCCACGCCCCCTAAACCCCTTGTGCCAGCGCCTCCCGGACCTTTTAGGGGTTTCGGATGGTGGGAGGCAGGGTGGGGTTCATGATCAGGGCTTGACAAACCCCAGGTCATCCCAGCAACCTATGGTTGCGACCTGGCGCCTGGGCTGTCACCAGAAGGCTTCCCAAACCACTGCAGTGCAATATGCATTCCATTCAGTGGAGCACAAGGGAGACATCTGGGGTCTTTTAGACCCCTGGATGTCTCATTAAAGAGAACCTGTCACCATTGTGAAAAATTTAATTTACATCCAAGCACATAAAATCCCCCCCCCCTTGAAAAAAATTGAGGCCCACCCCACAAACACGCACGTACAAACGTAAATGCACGGGGCTGGGCACCTACGCCTGAAAACGTTGATTGCGACACGTTAGATATTGTTGCGCACGCTGGGATGAGAGCAATAATTCTAGTACCAGACCTCCATTGAAAACGCTAAACTGATGACTTATAGGAGGCTTTTAAAGCGCCGCCTGTGGAAAATATAGGGCACTGACATGTTTAAGGTTTGACATGTTAGGTATCTATTTACTCGGTGAAACCTCTGCTTTTATATTTTACCCCAAAATGGGGTGATTTATTGCATTTTTGTGCCCCCTAAAATCAATTTTTAATGTGTTTTTTTCACAGACGTTTTTGCTTTGCGGTAATATCATGTGACATAAAAAAATTGGAACTACCACTATTTTATTCTCTAGGGTGTCTACTTTCAGAAAATATACCACGTTTGGGGGTTTTATGTAATCTTTAGGCCTAAAATGATTTTTTTAACCATTTTCCGTCTTCCGTGTAGTAAAATGACGGCGGCTGGGTGGCACTCTCGTTCTGGGACGACGTCATATGACAGCGCCCCAGAACCACCGCTCCTGTGCGCCCGCGGGTGTTCTTAGGACACGTCGTGACCCTGATCTCGGTGTGTCCAATCACACCCGGTCACATGTAAACAAGGGAAGTGCCATTTATCGTCTCTCCTCGGCTCACACTCACTGATAGAGCGTGTGGGGAGGAGAGCCGATCAGCGGCATCTCCTCGCAGGGGAGACCTGTACAGGTAATCAGGACACTGATCATCAGTGCCCTGATTAAAGTACAGCCCCAACAGTGCCCATCAGTGACACCAATCAGTGCCCATCAGTGACACCAATCAGTGCCCATTAGTGATGCAATCAGTTCCCATCAGTGTCTACTCATTAATGCCACCCATCAGTGCCACCCATCAGTGGAATACTAGGGTTCCTCTCGAGCAGGGGTCTCCAAACTTTCTAAACAAAGGGCCAGTTTATTGTCCTTCAGACTTTAGGTGGCAGTTGGGAGTAGAAATTGTCTTGGCATCAGTGAAAGTAAACAATCCATCTTTGGTATTGGGGAGGAATAGTGCCCCATTGTTAATGTCAGTGGGAGGAATAGTGCCCCGTCGCTGGTGTAAGTGGGAAGAATAGGGCCCCATAACTGGTGTCAGTGGAAGAAATAGAGCCCCATCATTGGTGTCAGTGGGAGGAATAGGGCCCCATAACTGGTGTCAGTGGGAGGAATAGGGCCCCATAACTGGTGTCAGTGGAAGGAATAGGGCTCCATCGTTGGTGTCATTGGGAGGAATAGGGCCCCATCGCTGGTGTCAATGGGAGATTTAGTGTCCCGTCATTGATTTTATTGGAAGAAATAGTGCCCCATCATTGGCTTTATTGGAAGAAATAGTGCCCCATTGTCAGTAGCAGGAATATTGCCCCATTGTTGGGGGGGGGGGGGGGGTAGTGCCTTGTATCAGTGAAACTAAAGGTGCCCCAAGGGCCAAATAAAGACAAGCAAAGGGCCACACTCAGGCCTTAGGCCGCAGTTTAGAGACCACTGCTCTAGAGGTTGCTAGGGGTTCATTGAGTTTTGGCCGATTGACCTCCCACTGTATTTGATGGTAGGTGCATAGTTCCAGAGCCAGCAGCATGACACCGCAGATTATTTTTTTTCTAGCTGCCTGTAAAAGTGGCATTCTGACCACCATTGTAAGGGCTGCATTCTTACCTCTGACCACCAATATAAGAGGCATTTTGCCATCTACCCCGATGAATTGGTTCTAGTAAGGGTTCCCCAAGACCTGAAAATTATTTTGGGGGTTCATCTGGGTATAAAAGGTTGAGAAAGGCTGCTTTAGAGATTGCTAGGGGTTCTTTGAGCTGTGACTTATTGGCTTCTCATCTGACGTTGCCAACATAGAGTGGGCCCAACACAACCCGGCAAAGCCTGCAGGGTGACTAATTATTTTTTTACCTGTTTGTAAGGGTGGCATTCTGACAATCGGTGTAGGTGGGACATTGTTTCTACTGACCAATAATGTAAAGGACATTTTCCCACTGATTCTCGAAGAATTTAATTTTTTTACCTGGAGTTCCCTGAGACTTATTTCAAGAGATCCTCTGGGGCGAAAGGCTGATCCAGTTCCCTGAAAAACAGCGGCGGCACGTCCATAAGGGGCACAGGGGCGCCGCTCCCCTAATCTCTATGCGGCGACCCCTAATCTCCATGTGGAGCGCCGGACACATAGAGTTCTACGGGGGTTTTATGAGGCTCTAATTGGCTTCATAAAGGTTGGACTTGGAACGCAGGACACTGCGCCCTGAGCCCACCCACTTGTGACAATAGCGAATCAACATTCGCCATTTGTCTTCCTGCTTCTCCTCCTGGCCAGTAAGGACAGGAAGCAGTCCTGAGACCTGATTGGCCGGAAGGTGAAGCGACCAGATTGGCCAGGAGGAGAAGCCACTGGAAAAAGGAAAGGGTGTAAGTGTGGGGTTGGTAATCGGGTTTGCGAGCAGGGCTGGGGAGCAGGCAGGGGGTTTGTCCCCCCCCCCCCAAAAAAATTGAGCACCAGCTGCCACTGCTAAAAAATATTATTTTTGTCTTGAACTCCCCTTGAAAAATAGCAATGCAATTTGCGACCTCATAGCTGTATGAAATCTAAGGCACTGCTGCATGTGATAACCAGTTTCACCAGATTTAAAGTTATTAATGTCACTACTGTAGCGCACAGACCAGATTGGTCAGGTGATTTGGCACTGGATTCTATTCCCTGATTGGCACACTGCAGCCAGGCACCTGACATTTCCCTAGAGAACAGGCTGTGCAGTTCTTTTTTTGTGTTTTATTCTTTTATTTTTGGGGTAGAACGTGGATAGGAAAGGGGTGAACCTAGGGATACTTCAGGAAACGATAACTTAGCTATGAAGACTCTAAACCAAGGGTCTCCAAACTTTCTAAAGAAAGGGCCACTTTACTGTCCTTCAGACTTTAGTGGGGCCCGGACTGTACCCAGTGGGAGTAAACAATGCCTGATGTTTGGTATTAGTGGGAGAAATAATTTGTATCAGTAGGAGAATAGTGCCCAATTTTTGTTGTCAGTGGAAGGAATTATGCCCCATTGTTGGTGTTAGTAGAAGGAAAAGTGTCACATTGTTGGTGTCAGTGGCAAGAATAATGCCTCAAGGGCTGGATAAAGCCAAGCAAAGAGCCGCATCTGGTTCCAGGGCAGCAGTTCGGAAGACCACTGCTCTTCAGGGTAAATACACCACCTTTGAAGTTATAAAGCTGAGCAGCAAACAAACAGGAATCTCAATAGAGATGCAGTCCTGAATGCAAAGAATAGTAGCTAAAGATCTTCTAGAGGAGTTAAGGAAAGTCTGTAGATCCAAAGAGGCTGGTACACACAGTTTCAGATTTCCAGGCAGCCATGTACACGGTCAGCCGGTCAGCAAGCATACTTCAGTACTCCAGCAACCTGTGTCTAGAATTTGTAGTGGACTTTCTGAAAGGTCTCCAGGAAGAATACGACCGAGGTCCTCCAACCAAACTGTAGCTGAGCCCTGCAGAAAATGGTGAATTTCCCAGGGATTCCACAGCCCTCAGGCTGGGTCTTACTCCCCCAGGAACAAGAGCCCTCTGCTCTGGACTCTAGCCCATTTATACCTCTCTCAGCCCCCTGCTGGTCATAACAACCAGGGATTGGCTGAGGAGATATCAATATGTGGGCTGGGGTTATAATTATTCCTCCTACAATGTCTCAGGATCCCCTGGGAGACAGAGGGAAGCAATTGGGTCCATAACTTTAGAGTCTAGAGCAGACCTGACTAATCAGACCATGCCTCCCTGGTTACAGGGAGGACACAAACTAACTAGTGTTAGTGAATGAACATTTAAGTTATGACTCATGGTAAGTTTTGCGTGTCAGAAATTGGGTCAGGATTACTGCAGGTCAGGCTGGATGGCTCACAGACGCAGTTTTGGAGAAACTTCTTAGTGAGTGGAGGCCAGGAGGTACTGATCTGCATACTTGAGGGAACTTGGCAAATCCCCAAGTAGAGTGTTCTGGCAGGGTGGAGGAGCCACGCTAACTGGGGAGTCGAGTGGAAGATAGAGTGCTGAGGAGGCTGTCGGTAGCCTAGGAGGGGACCCCTGGGTTTGGCGGGCTCTGCCTCCAGGCTGGGCTCAGACTAGCTTGGGAAGATCCTATCAGCATCTCCTTTTAGTGAGGAATCTTGCCTAAGGAACAGCGGGGAGCAAAGAGGAGAGAGTGAGTACATCAGCACACCCAGGGATTCACAAGGGGAGAGGCTGCCATATGTAGAAAGCCTTTCAGGAGGACAGCTTTGTGCTTAACCCTTCCTATCCCTATCCATTCTTTTAGTGGAATAAAAGTTGTTTTAATGCTACACTTAGTTGGAGCTGTGTATCTCTCTCCTCCCCTGTCACTGAAACCGGCCCACTGAGCCATCGGCCCACCGGGAATCTCCCGGTAGTCCCGATGGCCAGTACATGCCTGCATATTTGAATGACAACGATTTAAACCTAAAATTCACTCAAATAAAATAGCGATAGTAGTTTCAAATCTATTAATTATCTGGATGTCCACTTAGATGGTAAAATGGTAAAATGACCACTAACATTTTCAGAAAACCCACGTCAGGTAACACACTTCTGCGAGCCGACTTAAGTCACCCAAAACACACTTTAAAAGGAATCTCCGTGGGTCAATTCTTGGGATTAAAGAGGATTTGTAGTGAGGACAGGGACTACATATATGAAGCGGAAATTATGTTCAAACGGTTTAAAGATAGAGGTTACCCTAATGCGATACTACATAGAGCAATGAACATCTTTAATAACACTCCACGGGAGCATTTATTGAAAATATTGATAAAATTATTAACAAAGCCAGAATTCTATCTCATACCGGTGTTATGCCCCGTACACACGATCGGATTTTCCGACAACAAATGTTGGATGTTGTGAGCTTATTGGCTGAAAGTCCGACCGTGTGTATGCTCCGCCAACAAATGTTGGCTAGCAGGTTCTCAAATTTTCCGCCAACAAAACTTTTGCTGCGTACACACGATTGGATTTTTGGTTGGAAAAAGCTCTGATGGTTTTTCCCGACGGAATTGCGACCGGATTCCGCTCAAGCTGTCTTGCATATACACGGTCACACAAAAGTTCTCTGAACTTTCGACTGTCAAGAACGCGGTGACATACAACACTACGACGAGCCGAGAAAATTAAGTTCAATGCTTCCGAGCATGCATCAAATTGTTTTTCCGAGCATGCGTAGGAATTTTGCGCTTTGGAATTTGTACAGGTGATTGGAATTTCCCATCTGAACTTTTTCTGACCGAAAAATTGAGAACCTGCTCTCAAATTTTTTGCTGGCCGAAATTCCGCCAGCAAAAGTCCGATGGAGCCTACAAATGATCGCATTTTCCGACCAAAAGCTCACATCGGACTTTTGCTGGCGGAATTTCCAATCGTGTGTACGGGGCATTTGTTGTCGAAATTTCCGATCGTGTGTACACAAGTCCGACGCACAAAAGTTTGCTCGTGCTCGAAATCAAGCAGAAGGAGACACACTTGCTATTGAACTTCCCTTTTCTCGGCTCGTTGTACGTCTTGTACGTCACCGCGTTCCCACGTTCGTAGTTGTTGGCCAACATTTGTGTGACCGTGTGTATGCAAGACAAGTTGGAGCCAACATCCTTCAATCCACGGTTTTGTTGGCGGAAAGTCCGATCGTGTATACGGGGCTTAACTCTTCAAACCCCCTGTTTTCTCCACTCCATTTAGCACTGAATACAATAAAATTAAAAACATTGTTTAAAAATATATTTACCGGTCTTATCTCATGACCCTATTCATGCTGAAATCTTGTCCAAAGGAGTGAAAACCATATGACGCAGAGCCCCCAATTTGGGTAAAACCCACCTAGTGTATATATGAGGAAACGACCACAGCAACATTGGCTGCAATTTAAAGGCACATTTTGCTGTGGGTCCAATGAATGTTCGTGTTGCAAACATATTTTAAAGGGAGACACCATACAGGCAACAGCTTCAGATAGGTCTTCAAGAATCACATCATTTATTAATTGTAACACTAAATATCTGGTGTATGCTATTACATGTAATGCCGCGTACACACAACCGGACTTTCCGGCGGACTAGGTCTGACGGCCTTCCCGACGGACTTTCAGCGGAGGTCCGACGGACTTTCTGAATGAAACGGACTTGGCCGCACATGACCGGACTAAGTCCATTCGAAAGTCCGTTAGTTTTGAACGTGATGGCGTAAACGGGACTAAACAAGGAAGTTCAATAGCCAGTAGCCAATAGCTGCCCTTGCGTCGTATTTGGTCCGTTGGACCAGCACACAGACAAATGGTTTTCCCGATTTTTAGTCCGTCAGACTCAAAAGTCCGTCGGATAGATTTGAAACATGTTTTATTTCTAGGTCCGTCTGACTTTTGGGGAAAAAAAGTCAGCTGGAGCCCACACACGATCGAATTGTCTGATGGATTCCGGTCTGCTGGACCAAGTCTGATCCGTGTGTAGATCATGTGTACGTGGCATAAGGCATGTCACATACAGTACATAGGTTGAAAGACATGCAGCCTGCGGGATCGGCTTCAAGATCACCTGTATGACATACATAAAGACCACAATACTAATGTGGCAAGACACTGGTATAGCTTACACCAGAAAGATGTCCCCAGCCCAGACATTCAGGGTGTTGAGAGAATAGTGTCACCCATTAGAGGAGGTGATAAGCTCAAGGCTTTATGCACACGTGAGGTTTACTGGATCTTCTTTGTCAATACTAGGATACCGGCAGGCTTGAATTTTGAGTGGGATGTCACTCATTATTATGAGTGACAATCCCGATGCCAACCTTTATCCACTCATGTCTCCTTTTTCTCTCCTCTCCCCCACTTTTATATGGATACAAGGTTGCTAATAATAATGTAAGTTGTCGACTGTTTTAGGACACAAATAATGTTTTATTGTGATTCACTCTGTGTGCATGTCAATGCCCGTGACCTTTTTTTACACAATCATATGAAACTGATTTATTTCAATAACACCCGGCACACCATGAGCATGGAGATATATACAGTGCCTTGCAAAAGTATGCATCCCCCTTGGGTTTTTGCCTATTTTGTTACATTACAGTTTTTAGTTCAATGTTTTTTTTTAAATCTTAATTATATGTGATGGATCAGAACACAATAGTCTAAGTTGGTGAAGTAAAATTAGAAAAATATATACATACCGGTAAAACAATTTTTCAGAAATAAAAAACTGATAATTGGCATGTGCGTATGTATTCACCTCCCTTTGTTATGAAGCCCATAAAAAGCTCTGGTGCAACCAATTACCTTCAGAAGTCACATAATTAGTGAAATGATGTCCACCTGTGTGCAATCTAAGTGTCACATGACCTGTCATTACATAGACACACCTTTTTGAAAGGCCCCAGAGGCTGCAACACCTGAGCAAGAGGCACCACTAACCAAACACTGCCATGAAGACCAAGGAACTCTCCAAACAAGTAAGGGACAATGTTGTTGAGAAGTACAAGTCAGGGTTGGGTTATAAAAAAAAAATCCAAATCTTTGATGAGCCCTAGGAACACCATCAAATCTATCATAACCAAATGGAAAGAGCATGGCACAACAGCAAACCTGCCAAGAGACGGGCGCACACCAAAACTCATGGACTGGGCAAGGAGGGCATTAATCAGAGAGGAGCACAGAGACCTAAGGTAACCCTGGAGGAGCTGCAGAGTTCCACAGCAGAGACTGGAGTGTCTGTACATAGGACGACAATAAGCCGTACGCTCCATAGAGTTGGGCTTTATGACAGAGTGGCCAGAAGAAAGACATTGCTTTCAGCAAAAAACAAAATGGCATGTTTTGAGTTTGCGAAAAGGCATGGGGGAGATCCCACCATGTATGGAGGAAGGTGCTCTGGTCTGATAAATGGAGGAAGGTGATCTGGTCTGATGTATGGAGGAAGGTGATCTGGTCTGATGTATGGAGGAAGGTGCTCTGGTCTGATGTATGGAGGAAGGTGCTCTGGTCTGATGTATGGAGGAAGGTGCTCTGGTCTGATGTATGGAGGAAGGTGATCTGGTCTGATGTATGGAGGAAGGTGCTCTGCTCTGATGTATGGAGGAAGGTGATCTGGTCTGATGCATGGAGGAAGGTGATCTGGTCTGATGTATGGAGGAAGGTGATCTGGTCTGATGTATGGAGGAAGGTGATCTGCTCTGATGTATGGAGGAAGGTGATCTGGTCTGATGTATGGAGGAAGGTGATCTGGTCTGATGTATGGTGGAAGGTGCTCTGGTCTGATGTATGGAGGAAGGTGCTCTGGTCTGATGTATGGAGGAAGGTGCTCTGGTCTGATGTATGGAGGAAGGTGCTCTGGTCTGATGTATGGAGGAAGGTGATCTGGTCTGATGTATGGAGGAAGGTGATCTGGTCTGATGTATGGAGGAAGGTGATCTGGTCTGATGTATGGAGGAAGGTGATCTGCTCTGATGTATGGAGGAAGGTGATCTGGTCTGATGTAGGGAGGAAGGTGATCTGGTCTGATGTATGGAGGAAGGTGATCTGGTCTGATGTAGGGAGGAAGGTGATCTGGTCTGATGTATGGAGGAAGGTGATCTGGTCTGATGTATGGAGGAAGGTGATCTGGTCTGATGTATGGAGGAAGGTGATCTGGTCTGATATATGGAGGAAGGTGCTCTGGTCTGATGTATGGAGGAAGGTGATCTGGTCTGATGTAGGGAGGAAGGTGCTCTGGTCTGATGTATGGAGGAAGGTGATCTGGTCTGATGTAGGGAGGAAGGTGCTCTGGTCTGATGTATGGAGGAAGGTGCTCTGGTCTGATTTATGGAGAAAGGTGATCTGGTCTGATGTATGGAGGAAGGTGATCTGGTCTGATGTATGGAGGAAGGTGATCTGGTCTGATGTATGGAGGAAGGTGCTCTGCTCTGCTGTATGGAGGAAGGTGCTCTGGTCTGATGTATGGAGGAAGGTGATCTGGTCTGATGTATGGAGGAAGGTGCTCTGCTCTGCTGTATGGAGGAAGGTGCTCTGGTCTGATGTATGGAGGAAGGTGATCTGGTCTGATGTATGGAGGAAGGTGCTCTGGTCTGATGTATGGAGGAAGGTGATCTGGTCTGATGAGACTAAAATTGAACTTTTTGGCCATTAAAGAAATGTCTAGCGCAAACCCAACACATCACATCGACAAAGAACACCATCCCCACTGTGAAACATGGTGGTGGCAGCATCATGCTGTGGGGATGTTTTTCAGCAGTCAGGACTGGGAAACTGGTCAGAGTTGAGGGAAAGATGGATGGTGCTAAATACAGGGATATTCTTGAGCAAAACCTGTACCAGTCTGTGTGTGATTTGAGGCTAGGACGGAGGTTCACCTTCCAGCAGGACAACGACCCCAAACTGCTACACACTGCTAAAGCAACACTTGAGTGGTTTAAGGGGAAACACGGAAATGTGTTGGAATGGCCTAGTCAAAGCCCAGACCTCAATCCAATAGAAAATCTGTGGTCAGACTTAAAGATTGCTGTTCACAAGCCAAAACCATCCAACTTGAAGGATCTGGAGCAGTTTTGCAAAGAGGAACGGGAAAAATTCCAGGGGTAAGATGTGGCAAGCTCATAGAGACTTATCCAAAGCGACTTGGAGCTGTGATAGCCGCAAAAGGCGGCTCTACAAAGTATTGACTTTAAGGGGGTGAATAGTTATGCACATTGACTTTTTCATTTATTTTGTCCTTTTTGTTGTTTGCTTCACAATAAAAAAAAAAATCTTAAAACTTGTGGGCATGTTCTGTAAATTAAATGATGCAAATCCTCAAACAATCCATGTTAATTCCAGGTTGTGAGGCAACAAAACATGAAAAAATGCCAAGAGGGGGGTGAATACTTTTGCAAGGCACTTTATATGTATTCACACATGTCTATATAGGATTCACACAACATTAACCATTTTCCAAACAGATATTCCTTTCATGTTTTCATTCACTTTTCCATTTTTTTTTCTTTCCATTGTGCCTCGGTTTCTTTATACTTTTTTCTTTCTCTCTTCGCACATATTTGCATGTGTTCTCCCTCATGCAATCATTTAAGCTAGTGTATGAAGTGCAGAAAGTAAATGCTAAAAGACAACCTTATGGGAGAACCACTATTTTTAATTATGGGTTAATAAGTGTCCTAATCCTTGCTGGTGCGTTTTTTATTTTTTTTGTGCTTTAACCACTAGGGACGAATGACGGCTACAGCGCGGACCTGCTTTCCCGGGACGACGTCTATTGACGTCGTCCCGTGCACGAGCGGCCTGCGCGCCCCCTGAGGGGCGAGCGCGGCACGCTCTGTGGTCAGCGAGTCTATGAGACTCGCCTGATCACGGATCGAAGCAAGGGGTCGATCCCGACCCCTTACCACGTGATCAGCTGTCAGCCAATGACAGCTGATCATGTGGCACAACAGAGCCGGTAATCGGCTATTTTTCCTCACAGCGCGAGGAGAAAAAAAAAAGCCGATCAGTCCCGATCACGGCCAGCTTATCAGTGCCCACCTGCCCCCTGCCAGTGCCACCTCAATAATAAAAAAGTGCCCCCCATCAGTACCACCCATCAGTGCCCATAGTGCCACCCATCAGTGCCCACAGTGCCACCCATCAGTACCCACAGTGCCACCTATCAGTGCCCACAATCTGCCTCAACAACAGTGCTGCACCCCAGTGCCACATATCCGTGCCCATCAGTGTCATCTACCAGTGCCCATCAGTGCCGCCCATCAATGCCCAGCAGTGCCACCTATCAGAGCCACCTATCAGTGCCACCTATCAGTGCCCATCAGTCCCATTTATCAGTGGTACCTATCAGTGCCCCTTAGTGCCACCCATCCGTGCCACCCATCCATGCCACCCATCCGTGCCACCCATCAGTGCCATCTTATCTGTGCCCATCTTTGCCCATCAGTGCCGCCTTATCTGTGCCCATCAGTACTGCCTTATCTGTGCCTATCGGTGCCACCTTATCTGTGCCTATTAGTGCCGCCTTAACTATGCCTATCAGTGCCCACCAGTGCAGCCTATCAGTGCCCACCAGTGCCGCCTCATCAGCGCATTTCAATGAAGGAGAAAAATGACCTGTTTGCAAAATTTTATAACAAACTATGAAACATGATTTTTTTTTTTTTTTTTATTTTGCATTTTTTTTTGTTTGTTCAGCAAAAAATAAAACTCCCAGCTGTAAATAAATACCACCAAAAGAAAGCTCTATTTGTGGGAAAAAAATGATAAAAATGTCATTTGGGTACAGTGTAGCATGACCGCGCAATTGTCACTCAAAGTGCATCAGCGCTGAAAGCTGAAAATTGGTCTGGGCAGGAGGGGGGTTTAAGTGCCCAGTAAGCAAGTGGTTAATATAACAAAATGGTATTCAACATACGGAACACAAAAAAAACATACATATGTAAATTTTGAGGCCGATGCCGTTTTTTTGCAGAGCTCCTCTTTAAGCATGCCTTCCTCCTCCAGCACCAATGAAGCTATACACACATATTATAACACGCGTGTTGAGTTTCTTGTTGTTGTTTTCAGATTTTGATGTTTTTACTTCCTATCTTTGCTTTTAGAGGTTTATACGTATGTCATCAGCAATTACAAACAACATGAAACGTACATAGATTTAAATAGCGATGTGGGTTACCATTGTCTGAATTACATTAAAGTAATGACATTGTGTAGGATATGGGTCTTAGCAGATCTAATAGGGTGTCAAGCAGAGCCAAGTGTGTACCATGTGCAACAAGAATCTGTCAATTTACCAATCTTCCAATTTTTCAATTAAACCAATCTTGTCTATTTTGTTCATTTGTACTGGCATGTGTATATAAATCATTGTCATTTGTCTAAAAAAAAGTTAGCTATGAGCTGCACGATTCTTGCCAAAATGAGAATCACAATTTTTTTGCTTAGAATTAAAAGATCACGATTCTCGCGACGTAAAATCTTTCACAATATACAAAAAAAAAAAAAAAAAAAGAAATGGGCTAACTTTACTGGTTAGATATTTTTTTTGTTTTTTTTTAATTCATTAACCACTTAAAGTGGTTGTATACTAAATTTTTTAACTTTTACCTACAGGAAAGCCTATAATAAGGCTTACCTGTAGGTAAAAAAAATATCTCCTAAACCTGTATGGTTTAGGAGATATTCCCCTTGGTATGCGCCGCTGACTGCAGCGGCGCATGCGCACAAGGGGATTCTCGGCCTGAAAATCCGGCAGTGGCCGGCCGGGAATGAAATCTCCCGCGTGCATGCGCGGGAGTGACGATATCGCGGCTCCGGCCACTCACAGCGCCGGAGCCGCGATACCCAGAAGAAACGCCGAGGGAGCATGTCAGCTCCCTCGGCGTGGATCGGGCCAGATGTCGGGGCCTCGTTCTAAGGTAAGTATTTCATAATGAGCTAGTATGCGGTGCATACTAGCTCATTATGCCTTTTGCTTTCCAGGTTTAAAAAAAAAAAAAAAATGTGCGGGTTTACTACCGCTTTAAGCCCCGGACCATTTTGCAAGCTTAAGACCAGAGCACTTTTTGCGATTCGGCACTGCGTCGCTTTAACTGACAATTGAGCGGTCGTGCAACGTGGTTCCCAAACAGAATTGACGTCCTTTTTTCCCCACAAATAGAGCTTTCTTTTGGTGGTAATTGATCACCTCTGCGGTTTTTATTTTTTGCGCTATAAACAAAAAAAAAGAGCGACAATTTTGAAAAAAAAAACGCATTATTTTTTACTTTTTGCTATAATAAATATCCCCCAAAAAATATATAAAAATTTTTTTTTATCCCCTCAGTTTAGGGCGATACTTATTCCTCTACATATTTTTTTTTTTTTTACTAGTAATGGCGGCGATCAGCGATTTTTATTGTGACTGGGACATTATGGCGGACACATCGGACATTTTTGACACATTTTTGGGACCATTGTCATTTATACATCAATCACTGCTATATAAATGCACTGATTCCTGGGTAAATTACACTGGCAGTGAAGGGGTTAACCAGGGGGTGGCAGTGTAGGGGTTAAGTGTGTCCTAGGGGCGTGTTTCTGAATGTGGGGGGCGTGGCTGTGTTTTACAGATCACTGATCTCTGCTCCAATCACTGGGAGCAGAGATCAGTGTCACTTGTTGCTAGGCAGGACGGGGAGATGCTGTTTACATCGGCATCTCCCTGTTCTTCCTCCCCATGAGACGATCGCGGGGCATCCCTGTGGCGATCGAGCCCGCGGGGCCCGTGGTCGGACTCACGGGGTCCCGACCGGCATGTGCTGCTGGTGGTGCACACATGATGGAACAGCAGCAAATTCAAAGGGATGTACCTGTACGCCCATTTGCCTGTCCATGCCATTCTGCCGACATACATCGTCGTGCACCAGTTGGGAAGCGGTTAAAGCTTTTTTTTTTTTTTATTGCATTTGAAAGACAGCTGCGCAAATACAGTGTGACATAAAATATTGCAACAACCACCATTTTATTCTCTAGGGCGTCTACTAAAAAAAATATATAATGTTTAAGGCCCCTTTCACACTGTCGGACCGTTCAGGTCCGCCTGTCAGTTTTGACGGCGGACCTGAACGGGCACTCCATGCTGGTCTATGAAGCGACAGATGTCACCGGGGACATGTCTGCTGACATCCGACCTGGTCCGATCCACCAAAAGCAGACGGATGGCCTTACGTCCGGATCCGTCGCTGTCGGATCGGGTGAGATCGGATGAAAACCGGAACATGCTGTGCATATTCATCCGATCTCTCCATAGAAACCAGCGGCGCTTGACAAGCCCCTCCCCGCTCAGTGAGCAGAGAGGGACCTGTCATCCGACGGCTCAGCGGAGATCAACAGAGAGATCTCCCGCTCAGCCAACGGACAGAGGCGGACTCCGTGGAAGTGGATCCACCTTGTGGGAATGAGGCCTTAGTGATTAAACTTTTTTCACTTGCACACAAAGTCTATTCCATTGACAAACTGTTACAATGTTTATACTTAAGTTCAACTGATAAAGAATGTTGTGATTCTTGGCAGACTGCCCAGTTTTTCTCTTCCTTTCTTTTGAAGGCTGTGACTTCAGAAGAGCAGAGAGAATTTGTTGCATAGAAAGAATTGTGAAACACTTTAGTCAAGATCGCCGTAAGGATTCTTGACGATCAATTGTGCAGCTCTAGTAAGCACCAGTAGTTACGGTATGAAACGTGTTAGCAAGCGATTTCATCTTTTGCTGTATGGATTTTAACTAATAAAGAAATCTTTGATGGAGTGCGGCCATCCGGATGGAATTCTTTTTATATACCCCCATATACGGAGTAGGGAGCCTGGTGCGATGTCACAGTGCCAACAGTGGGATGGAACTGATGGAGAAATTTTGTAGAGCAGAAGGGAGACCCTAACCCTTGACTTCCATACCAACTTGAAAACAACAACTGCCATTTTTAAATACTTGTGTTTACCTGTTTTTCATCTTTTTATGTCAGTGCTACAGCTTCTTTACAGAGACTTCCTTTCTATACTCACTCCATGGATGGCTACATAGAGCGCCGTGCCTGTAAAATGTGTGTTGAAATGGCCACTTTTAATCTCCATCAGACGCCAGTGTGACAACACAGAAACTCCATTGAGAGAAAGCAACAGAGCGTTGTTACCCTATAACAGGAAGTGCCTGGGCAAGGACCTTCCCGGCAGGGATGCCCTTATCTAGATGCCCCCCTACACACACACACACACACACACACAAACTTCTTCTCCATGGCAGGGTTTCCAGGGAAGCCACGGATCCTTTTACGCTTGCTTCTACAATGCTGTTGGCCCATTGAGGTATCCAACTAAGAGTTCCACCAGTTATCTGTTTTACAAGCTTCGCTACCTCTGTAGATATTGTTTTTCAGGTCAGGTTGGGTTTTGAAGGCAGTCTGGCTTGGAAAGGGGACTTGCGACATTAAAGCTTGAAAGCAGTCAGCCCTAAACTTTGCAGAGGTAAGGCAGAGAGTGATGGGCTGGATTAAAACCATCCTATGTGCTTAGACCACTCTTTACTTTCATTCTTATTTCATTTTCATTTTCAAAATGTTCATTCAAGCTCACTATGATGCTATGCACCCCCAGATGGGCCTCCACACATTTCCCAGATACTCCTCAGTCCTTACCCCTCCCCCCTCCTCTCCATACCCTTCAGTACTCTGTTGCCAACTTACCATAGGCTCCTGTCATATACCCTCTCCTCTCTCCATCATTCACTTACCTTGGCCCTCTCCTGGACCCTCTGTGTCTACTTTCTTCCTCCAACTTTCTTCCCATAAGCAACAAAGACCTCAAACATCTGTCTCACAATTCTCACTGTGCCCAGCATATCCTCTAGCTCAAGAATCATCACCCATACAATCTCCGAACTCTTGCATGACAACATTTCCTCAATTATGTTATTTTCACAGGAAACAAAGACCTCAACAATCTGCCCAACAATTCTCACAGTGCCCAGCATATGCCCTAAATCAAGAACCGTCCCTCATACAGCCTCAAAATTCTTGGAGGCCAACATTTCCTCAAATATGTTTTTCCCAAAGGGAACAAAAAGCTAAAAAATTTGTCTCACAATTTTCACAGTGCCCAGTATATGCCCCTAACTCAAGAACCATCACCCATATAGTCTCAGAAGTCTCAGAGGACAACAGTTCCCCAATTATGTTCTTCCCAAACCTCACAAATCTGTCCCAGAATTCTCACAGCGCCCAGCATGTCCTCTACCTCAAGAACCATCAACCATACAGTCTCAAAATTCTTGAAGGACAAAATTTCCTCAAATATGTTCTTTCCAAAGGGAACAAAGACCTCAAAAATCTGTCCCACAATTTTCACGGTGCCCAGCATATAAACTAACTCAAGAACCATCACCCATACAGTCTCAAAACTTTTGAGGGGCAACATTTCCTCAATTAGGTTCCTCCAATAGGGAACAAAGACCTAAAAAAACTGTCCCAGAATTCTCACAGTGCCCAGTATGTCCTCTAGCTCAAGAACCAGCAACCATAAAGTCTATAAATTCTTGGAGGATAACCGTTCCTCAATTATGTTCTTCCTACAGCGAACAAAAGCCTCAATAATCTGTCCCACAGTGCTCAGTATGTCCTCTAGCTCAAGAACCATCACGCATACAGTCTCAAAATTCTTGGAGGACAACATTTCCTCAAATATGTTCTTCCCAAAGGGAACAAAGACCTCAAAAATCTGTCCCACAATTTTCACGGTGCTGTCAGGAAGATCCTTCTCACAGGCGCCCGAGCGACGTAAGTCGCAGGAGATCTTTTGCGCAGCTTCAAGAGTGTTACCGCGATCAGCGGTGCGCGCGTGCGCGTGCGGGAGCGCACACGCGGGTGCGCGCGCCGCCGTTTGACGCAATTGGCGCCAATAGCGCTATTTAAACTGGATCCTTGCTCCACTGCCTTGCTGCCTGATCAACAGCGTTCCCGTGCTTCCTGGTAACCTGTATCTGAACCTGAACCTGCATCCATATCCTGATCCGTATTGAACCCGGCCTGTTCCCGACTCTGCTGTTCGCTGCCTGCCCCCCGACCTTGGCTTTGTACCCGACTACTCTTCTGGATTCCGTTTCTGTACCTGATCTGCTCGCCTGTGCCTGACCTGGACTGTAACACCATCCGTCAACTGTAAGTTGCTTGTTCACCGCTGTTGTACTACAGGACACCTCCCAGTCTCCCACCATACCTGGCTGTTACTCCCTCTGCGCTTGTTGCCTTCTACCTCTTGCTGCAGACTACTGGACTCTTACCACTTCCCGCAGTATCCCGTTTGCACCTGCATCCACTGTCGGACTACAGAACCCCTCCCGTTGTTCGCTGTACCCTGCGATCACTTGCATCCCGTTGCCGGACTACAGGAATCCTTCTGCTGTCTGCTGAACCTTACCTTACCTTTGCCTGCATTCCGCTACTGGACTAAAATACACCTCCACCATCAACGGTCTGCTGCTTCTTACATCTACCATCCAGTCAGGCACTTGTGCCCTTCTGTGCTCCCGAGCCCCTGTCATCACTACCATGGTCTCTCGAATCAGCGGTCTACGAGAAGCCACTCCCTGCACTCCGGGCTCTGCCTTAAGGTACGTGACAGTATCAGGCAGCCATGTCTGAGCCCACGCAGGGAGATTCTGCTATGGATGATTTATGCCGTCATCTTGCTGGACTTACCCAGGCAGTTAAATCTCTACAAGAAGGCTATTCTCGGTTGGAAGAGCGTGTCCAGGTCTTATCTACCACAGGCCCTACCGTGCCGGGAACTTCTTCTGCACCATCAGTGGTTGTGATGCCCCCTGAGCCCAAGGTCCCAACTCCGGAGAGGTTTTCGGGAAATCGCAGCAAGTATAGAGCTTTTCGCAATGCCTGTGAACTATTTTTTGCACTTCAACCCAGAACTTTCTCTCTTGAGTCCACTAAGGTGGGTTTTGTCATTTCCCTCCTACTGGGTGAGCCCCAGGCATGGGCCCACCGCCTTTTGGACCAAAAGGATACATGCCTTAATAACCTGAATACCTTTTTCCAAGCAATGGGTTTGCTCTATGAAGATCCTCAACAAGCGGCCACTGCGGAAGCAGCCTTATATTCTCTTCAGCAAGGCCGTAGAGCGGCAGAGGATTATGCGTCCGAATTCCGGCGCTGGAGTTCCGATACTACCTGGAACGATGCCGCTCTACGATACCAGTTTCGCATGGGACTCTCTGAACCTCTAAAAGATGAACTGGCCCGGGTTGGTGTCCCAGCAACTCTTGAAGCCCTTATCAATCTCTCCATCCAGATTGACAGACGTCTGAGAGAACGGAGAGCAGAACGCACTGCCGGGCCGTCCCGACCAGTCTGGATGTTACCCCGTGTTCCAAACCCCCCTGCACATCCTGCTGCTGACACTCCCGAACCCATGCAACTGGGCTTACTTAGACCAACTCTCACTACCGAGGAACGACAACGCCGGCAGCTCAAAAATCTGTGTCTTTACTGTGGGGAACCCGGACACTACGTGAGATCCTGTCCTGCCAAATTCCGTAAGCACTCTTCCTTGTCTACACCTGTTTTACCTGCTGTGCCTAGTAATGCTACTCACCTGGCTGTTCCCGTTTCTCTTCAGCTTCCCGGAGGGAACATTCAAGTCGCCGCGATAGTGGATTCTGGAGCGTGCAGTGGATTTATGGACTTATCGTTTGCCCGAAAGTTCCAAGTGCCCTTACGGCCCAGGGCGAAGGGATTGACTGTACACCTTGCCGATGGATCAGCTATCAAATCTGGGCCGGTGACACAAGAGACACTTCCTTTGACTGCCACTATTTCCGGTAACCATCAGGAACAACTTTGCCTGGACATTATTGAATCTCCCCTTTTCCCTATCATACTGGGTATGCCCTGGCTTCGGGCACACAACCCGCAAATTGACTGGTCCACCGGAAACATTTACTTTTTCTCTCCCTATTGTCGGCAGCACTGCCTCCAAGAAGCAATTAAGGTCTCACCCCATTTAATGTGTATGGAGACCGATGTTGAGACTCGCCGGTGTGTTCCTGAGGCCTACCATAGCTTCTTGGACGTGTTCAGCAAGAAGGGGGCAGAAACACTTCCCCCTCATAGACCCTATGATTGCCCGATTGAGGTCCTCCCCGGAGCCGAAATCCCTTTCGGGAGGATATTCCCTTTAACGGAAGTGGAACTGGAGACTCTCAGGACTTACATTGATGACAATCTGAAAAAGGGGTTCATACGTCCTTCTACTTCCCCAGCAGGGGCAGGAATCTTTTTTGTAGAAAAGAAAGGACCATTCTCTCCGCCCTTGTGTTGACTATCGGGACTTAAATAAAGTTACAGTCAAAAACCGGTACCCATTGCCTTTGGTACCCGAATTATTCCAGCGCCTTGGATCAGCTGTTATCTTCACAAAACTGGATCTTCGCGGAGCCTATAATTTGGTCCGTATCCGAAGCGGGGATGAATGGAAGACTGCCTTCCGTACCCGCTTCGGACACTTTGAATATCTCGTAATGCCCTTTGGGCTATGCAACGCTCCTACGACTTTCCAGCATTTTGTGAATGATATCTTTAGAGACTATCTCGATCTGTTTGTCATAGTGTACCTGGACGACATTTTGATTTTCTCCCCCTCTCTGCCCGCTCACAGGGAACACGTTAAAAAAATTCTTACTCGGCTTCGTCAACACGGCTTGTACGCAAAACCTGAGAAGTGCGAGTTCGAACGTCGCAGCATTCAGTTTCTGGGGCTGATTATTTCGGTGGATGGAATCAAGATGGACCCGCAAAAAGTTTCGGCCATCCTGGACTGGCCAGCCCCTACTGATAAGAGAGGAATTCAACGTTTTGTGGGGTTTGCTAATTTTTATCGTAAGTTCATCAAGGGTTTCTCTACGATCATCGCCCCGATCACAAGATTAACCAGACAGGGTATCAAGTTCCAGTGGACTCTGGAGGCACAGGCTGCATTTTCCTCCCTTAAAGAGGAAGTAAACCCTTCCAAACAACTTGGACCTATAGGTAAGCCTAGATTAAGGCTTACCTGTAGGTCCAAGCAATATCTCCTAAACCTATATGGTTTAGGAGATATTTGCCCGAAAATGGGCACCGCTGTCTACGGCGCATGCGCCGTAGACAGCGGCGCGCATGCGCACTAAATGCGGCAAATCCAAGAATGGATTTGCCAAATTTGTCGACTCCCGTGCGCATGCGCGGGAGTGACGTCATCGCGGCTTCGCCGTATGACAGCGGCGGAGCTGCAAGGCGCGACTCCCGTGCGCATGCGCGGGAGTGACGTCATCGCGGTTGCACCGCTGTGATTCGTCGGAGCTGCGAGACGCCACAAGCAACATGGATGCGGTGGACTACAGGGGACAGCGGCGACTTCGCTGGCTCCTGTGTCAGGTAAGTGACACATAATGAGCTACTATGCGATGCATAGTAGTCCATTATGCTTTACCTTTGCAGGGAAAAAAAGAGGAAGTAAACCCATCAGGGTTTACTTCCTCTTTAAAGAGCAGTTTGTGTCAGCATCTGTCCTGAAGCACCCTAATTCTGCGCTACCCTACATCCTCGAGGTGGATGCATCCGAAATTGCAGTGGGGGCAGTCCTCTCTCAGAGACAGGGCCCCAAGGCCTTATTGCATCCGGTGGCGTTCTTCTCACGTAAGTTGTCTGAAGCGGAGAGGAATTATGATGTCGGGGACAGGGAGCTACTCGCTATCAAAGCTGCACTTGAGGAATGGCACTACCTCCTGGAGGGAGCAGCTCATCCCATTCTGGTATACACTGACCACAAGAACTTAGAGTATTTGAAGACTGCTAAGAGGCTGAAGCCGCGTCAGGCCAGATGGGCACTCTTCTTTACAAGATTTTCCTTCCACATTACCTAAAGGCCCGGATCGAAAAACACCAAACCCGACGCGCTGTCTCGGATGTTCACCGAACCCGAAGTTCTTCAATCTACAGATACCATCCTTGCACCCGGAAATTTCCTTATGCTCCAGGAAGATCTTTTATCCCAACTCAAGCAAGCTTCATCGTCGGCTTCGCACCCATCAAACACCACCCTACACTCCAGCAATGATTTGTTATGGCATGAAAATAAAATCTACGTGCCCCAACAACTACGGGTTGCTGTTCTCAAATCTTGCCACGACCACAAACTGGCCGGCCACTTTGGGGTACACAAGACCGCCGAACTTCTCCAACGCACCTTCTGGTGGCCTCAGCTGCTAAGAGACTGTAAGCTTTATGTAGAATCTTGCATCACCTGTACCCAGAACAAGGGTAGCAAGACCAAAGCCTGGGGGTTGCTGAAGCCACTCCCCATTCCGGAAAGACCTTGGAGAATGATTTCCATTGACTTTATTGTAGAACTACCACCGTCAGAAGGCTATACCACTATCCTTGTGGTGGTTGACAGATTTTCCAAAATGGCTCACTTTCTGCCCATGAAGGGTACACCTTCTGCCCCTGAAACCGCAAGGATCTTCATTAAGGAGATAGTAAGGCTCCACGGTATACCTGCGAACATTGTTTCCGATCGTGGGGTGCAATTTACATCAAAATTTTGGAGAGCTTTGTGTGAGTCCCTGAAAATTGACATTTCGTTCTCTTCTGCCTACCATCCCCAGACCAATGGCCAGACTGAGCAAACAAACCAGACCCTTGAGCAATATTTGCGTTGTTATTCTTCTTTTTCGCAAGACGATTGGGTATCCCTTTTACCACTTGCCGAGTTCGCCTACAATAACTCTGTTCATTCTGCAACTAATCAGTCTCCCTTCTTCGCGAACTATGGTTTTCACCCTCAGTTCCTATCAGCCAACATCCCAGAATGTACGGTTCCGGCAGCTCAAGAAACTTTGAACTTTTTCTGCACCAATAACAAGTTGCTTCAAGAGACGATGGCAAGGACCCAAGAACGCAACAAGGGGGTTTTTGACAGAAAGAGGAGAGGGGAGCTCGATCTAAAACCCGGGGATTTAGTTTGGCTGTCTACTCTGAATTTGAAATTAACATGTCCATCTAGAAAACTGGGCCCAAGATTTGTGGGTCCCTTCCCAATAACCAGGAAAATTAATAATGTGGCTTATGAACTGAAATTACCGGAATCGCTGCGTATTCACCCAGTGTTTCATGTGTCCCTTTTAAAACCTTCAATCCAGGATCCCTTCACTGATCGGAACGTGGGCCCTCCTGAACCTGTGCTTATTAATGGTGAGGAGGAATTTGAAGTAGAAGCGATTTTAGATTGCAGAAAGAGACGCAATCAGGTCCAATATCTGGTGAAGTGGAAGGGGTATGGGCCAGAAGAAAACTCCTGGGAACCAGAGACTGGTATTCACGCCAAGAGGTTGATTCTGGCATTCAAAAGATCTCATCCAGGTAAGATGTCCCAGTTGGGCATCCGGAGGCTGCCCATTGGAGGGGGGCAATGTCAGGAAGATCCTTCTCACAGGCGCCCGAGCGACGTAAGTCGCAGGAGATCTTTTGCGCAGCTTCAAGAGCATTACCGCGATCAGCGGTGCGCGCGCGGCCGTTTGACGCAATTGCCGCCAATAGCGCTATTTAAACTGGATCCTTGCTCCACTGCCTTGCTGCCTGATCAACAGCGTCTACGAGAAGCCACTCCCTGCACTCCGGGCTCTGCCTTAAGGTACGTGACAGGTGCCCAGCATATATACTAACTCAAGAACCATCACCCAAACAGTCTCAAAATGCCTGGGGGTCAACATTTCCTCAATTATGTTCCTCCAATAGGGAACAAAGACCTAAAAAAACGCCCAGAATTCTCACAGCGCCCCCAGTATGTCCTCTAGCTCAAGAACCAACAACCATACAGTCTATAAATTTTTGGGGGATAACCGTTCCTCAATTATGTTCTTCCTACAGCGAACAAAAGCCTCAAAAATCTGTCCCACAGTGCTCAGTATGTCCTCTAGCTCAAGAACCAGCAACCATACAGTCTCGAAATTCTTGGAGGACAAAATTTCCTCAAATATGTTCTTTCCAAAGGGAACAAAGACCTCACAAATCTGTCCCACAATTTTCACAGTGCCCAGTATATCCCTCTAACTGAAGAATCATCACCCATATAGTCTCAGAACTCTCAGAGGACAACAGTTCCCCAATTATGTTCTTCCCAAAGGGAACAAAGACCTCACAAATCTGTCCCAGAATTCTCACAGTGCTCAGTATGTCCTCTAGCTCAAGAACCATCACCCATTCAGTCTCGAAATTCTTGGAGGACAAAATTTCCTCAAATATGTTCTTCCCAAAGGGAACAAAGACCTCAAAAATCTGTCCCACAATTTTCACGGTGCCCAGCATATACACCAACTCAAGAACCATCACCCATACAGTCTCAAAACTCTTGGGGGACAACATTTCCTCAATTATGTTCCTCCAATAGGGAACAAAGACCTAACAAAATCTGTCCCAGAATTCCCACAGTGCTCAGTATGTCCTCTAGCTCAAGAACCAGCAAGCATACAGTCTAAAAATTCTTGTAGGATAACCGTTCCTCAATTATGTTTTTCCTACAGCAAACAAAAGCCTCAAAAATCTGTCCCACAGTGCTCAGTATGTCCTCTACCTCAAAAACCATCACGCATACAGTCTCAAAATTCTTGGAGGACAACATTTCCTCAAATATGTTCTTCCCAAAGGGAACAAAGACCTCACAAATCTGTCCCAGAATTCTCACAGTGCCCAGCATGTCCTCTAGCTCAAGAACCATCACCCATACAGTTTCGAAATTCTTGGAGGACAAAATTTCCTCAAATATGTTCTTCCCAAAGGGAACAAAGACCTAAAAAATCTGTCCCACAATTTTCACGGTGCCGAGCATATAAACTAACTCAAGAACCATTACCCATACAGTCTCAAAACTCTTGGGGGGCAACATTTCCTCAATTATGCTCCTCCAATAGGGAACAAAGACCTAAAAAAATCTGTCCCAGAATTCTCACATAGCCCAGTATGTCCTCTAGCTCAAGAACCAGCAACCATACAGTCTCAAAATTCTTGGAGGACAACATTTCCTCAAATATGTTCTTTCCAAAGGGAACAAAGACCTCAAAAATCTGTCCCACAATTTTCACAGTGCCCAGTATATCCCTCTAACTGAAGAATCATCACCCATATAGTCTCAGAACTCTCAGAGGACAACAGTTCCCCAATTATGTTCTTCCCAAAGGGAACAAAGACCTCACAAATCTGTCCCAGAATTCTCACAGTGCTCAGTATGTCCAAGGCCTTATTGCATCCGGTGGCGTTCTTCTCACGTAAGTTGTCTGAAGCGGAGAGGAATTATGATGTCGGGGACAGGGAGCTACTCGCTATCAAAGCTGCACTTGAGGAATGGCACTACCTCCTGGAGGGAGCAGCTCATCCCATTCTGGTATACACTGACCACAAGAACTTAGAGTATTTGAAGACTGCTAAGAGGCTGAAGCCGCGTCAGGCCAGATGGGCACTCTTCTTTACAAGATTTTCCTTCCACATTACCTAAAGGCCCGGATCGAAAAACACCAAACCCGACGCGCTGTCTCGGATGTTCACCGAACCCGAAGTTCTTCAATCTACAGATACCATCCTTGCACCCGGAAATTTCCTTATGCTCCAGGAAGATCTTTTATCCCAACTCAAGCAAGCTTCATCGTCGGCTTCGCACCCATCAAACACCACCCTACACTCCAGCAATGATTTGTTATGGCATGAAAATAAAATCTACGTGCCCCAACAACTACGGGTTGCTGTTCTCAAATCTTGCCACGACCACAAACTGGCCGGCCACTTTGGGGTACACAAGACCGCCGAACTTCTCCAACGCACCTTCTGGTGGCCTCAGCTGCTAAGAGACTGTAAGCTTTATGTAGAATCTTGCATCACCTGTACCCAGAACAAGGGTAGCAAGACCAAAGCCTGGGGGTTGCTGAAGCCACTCCCCATTCCGGAAAGACCTTGGAGAATGATTTCCATTGACTTTATTGTAGAACTACCACCGTCAGAAGGCTATACCACTATCCTTGTGGTGGTTGACAGATTTTCCAAAATGGCTCACTTTCTGCCCATGAAGGGTACACCTTCTGCCCCTGAAACCGCAAGGATCTTCATTAAGGAGATAGTAAGGCTCCACGGTATACCTGCGAACATTGTTTCCGATCGTGGGGTGCAATTTACATCAAAATTTTGGAGAGCTTTGTGTGAGTCCCTGAAAATTGACATTTCGTTCTCTTCTGCCTACCATCCCCAGACCAATGGCCAGACTGAGCAAACAAACCAGACCCTTGAGCAATATTTGCGTTGTTATTCTTCTTTTTCGCAAGACGATTGGGTATCCCTTTTACCACTTGCCGAGTTCGCCTACAATAACTCTGTTCATTCTGCAACTAATCAGTCTCCCTTCTTCGCGAACTATGGTTTTCACCCTCAGTTCCTATCAGCCAACATCCCAGAATGTACGGTTCCGGCAGCTCAAGAAACTTTGAACTTTTTCTGCACCAATAACAAGTTGCTTCAAGAGACGATGGCAAGGACCCAAGAACGCAACAAGGGGGTTTTTGACAGAAAGAGGAGAGGGGAGCTCGATCTAAAACCCGGGGATTTAGTTTGGCTGTCTACTCTGAATTTGAAATTAACATGTCCATCTAGAAAACTGGGCCCAAGATTTGTGGGTCCCTTCCCAATAACCAGGAAAATTAATAATGTGGCTTATGAACTGAAATTACCGGAATCGCTGCGTATTCACCCAGTGTTTCATGTGTCCCTTTTAAAACCTTCAATCCAGGATCCCTTCACTGATCGGAACGTGGGCCCTCCTGAACCTGTGCTTATTAATGGTGAGGAGGAATTTGAAGTAGAAGCGATTTTAGATTGCAGAAAGAGACGCAATCAGGTCCAATATCTGGTGAAGTGGAAGGGGTATGGGCCAGAAGAAAACTCCTGGGAACCAGAGACTGGTATTCACGCCAAGAGGTTGATTCTGGCATTCAAAAGATCTCATCCAGGTAAGATGTCCCAGTTGGGCATCCGGAGGCTGCCCATTGGAGGGGGGCAATGTCAGGAAGATCCTTCTCACAGGCGCCCGAGCGACGTAAGTCGCAGGAGATCTTTTGCGCAGCTTCAAGAGCATTACCGCGATCAGCGGTGCGCGCGCGGCCGTTTGACGCAATTGCCGCCAATAGCGCTATTTAAACTGGATCCTTGCTCCACTGCCTTGCTGCCTGATCAACAGCGTCTACGAGAAGCCACTCCCTGCACTCCGGGCTCTGCCTTAAGGTACGTGACAGGTGCCCAGCATATATACTAACTCAAGAACCATCACCCAAACAGTCTCAAAATGCCTGGGGGTCAACATTTCCTCAATTATGTTCCTCCAATAGGGAACAAAGACCTAAAAAAACGCCCAGAATTCTCACAGCGCCCCCAGTATGTCCTCTAGCTCAAGAACCAACAACCATACAGTCTATAAATTTTTGGGGGATAACCGTTCCTCAATTATGTTCTTCCTACAGCGAACAAAAGCCTCAAAAATCTGTCCCACAGTGCTCAGTATGTCCTCTAGCTCAAGAACCAGCAACCATACAGTCTCGAAATTCTTGGAGGACAAAATTTCCTCAAATATGTTCTTTCCAAAGGGAACAAAGACCTCACAAATCTGTCCCACAATTTTCACAGTGCCCAGTATATCCCTCTAACTGAAGAATCATCACCCATATAGTCTCAGAACTCTCAGAGGACAACAGTTCCCCAATTATGTTCTTCCCAAAGGGAACAAAGACCTCACAAATCTGTCCCAGAATTCTCACAGTGCTCAGTATGTCCTCTAGCTCAAGAACCATCACCCATTCAGTCTCGAAATTCTTGGAGGACAAAATTTCCTCAAATATGTTCTTCCCAAAGGGAACAAAGACCTCAAAAATCTGTCCCACAATTTTCACGGTGCCCAGCATATACACTAACTCAAGAACCATTACCCATACAGTCTCAAAACTCTTGGGGGACAACATTTCCTCAATTATGTTCCTCCAATAGGGAACAAAGACCTAACAAAATCTGTCCCAGAATTCCCACAGTGCTCAGTATGTCCTCTAGCTCAAGAACCAGCAAGCATACAGTCTAAAAATTCTTGTAGGATAACCGTTCCTCAATTATGTTTTTCCTACAGCAAACAAAAGCCTCAAAAATCTGTCCCACAGTGCTCAGTATGTCCTCTACCTCAAAAACCATCACGCATACAGTCTCAAAATTCTTGGAGGACAACATTTCCTCAAATATGTTCTTCCCAAAGGGAACAAAGACCTCACAAATCTGTCCCAGAATTCTCACAGTGCCCAGCATGTCCTCTAGCTCAAGAACCATCACCCATACAGTTTCGAAATTCTTGGAGGACAAAATTTCCTCAAATATGTTCTTCCCAAAGGGAACAAAGACCTAAAAAATCTGTCCCACAATTTTCACGGTGCCGAGCATATAAACTAACTCAAGAACCATTACCCATACAGTCTCAAAACTCTTGGGGGGCAACATTTCCTCAATTATGCTCCTCCAATAGGGAACAAAGACCTAAAAAAATCTGTCCCAGAATTCTCACATAGCCCAGTATGTCCTCTAGCTCAAGAACCAGCAACCATACAGTCTCAAAATTCTTGGAGGACAACATTTCCTCAAATATGTTCTTTCCAAAGGGAACAAAGACCTCAAAAATCTGTCCCACAATTTTCACAGTGCCCAGTATATCCCTCTAACTGAAGAATCATCACCCATATAGTCTCAGAACTCTCAGAGGACAACAGTTCCCCAATTATGTTCTTCCCAAAGGGAACAAAGACCTCACAAATCTGTCCCAGAATTCTCACAGTGCTCAGTATGTCCAAGGCCTTATTGCATCCGGTGGCGTTCTTCTCACGTAAGTTGTCTGAAGCGGAGAGGAATTATGATGTCGGGGACAGGGAGCTACTCGCTATCAAAGCTGCACTTGAGGAATGGCACTACCTCCTGGAGGGAGCAGCTCATCCCATTCTGGTATACACTGACCACAAGAACTTAGAGTATTTGAAGACTGCTAAGAGGCTGAAGCCGCGTCAGGCCAGATGGGCACTCTTCTTTACAAGATTTTCCTTCCACATTACCTAAAGGCCCGGATCGAAAAACACCAAACCCGACGCGCTGTCTCGGATGTTCACCGAACCCGAAGTTCTTCAATCTACAGATACCATCCTTGCACCCGGAAATTTCCTTATGCTCCAGGAAGATCTTTTATCCCAACTCAAGCAAGCTTCATCGTCGGCTTCGCACCCATCAAACACCACCCTACACTCCAGCAATGATTTGTTATGGCATGAAAATAAAATCTACGTGCCCCAACAACTACGGGTTGCTGTTCTCAAATCTTGCCACGACCACAAACTGGCCGGCCACTTTGGGGTACACAAGACCGCCGAACTTCTCCAACGCACCTTCTGGTGGCCTCAGCTGCTAAGAGACTGTAAGCTTTATGTAGAATCTTGCATCACCTGTACCCAGAACAAGGGTAGCAAGACCAAAGCCTGGGGGTTGCTGAAGCCACTCCCCATTCCGGAAAGACCTTGGAGAATGATTTCCATTGACTTTATTGTAGAACTACCACCGTCAGAAGGCTATACCACTATCCTTGTGGTGGTTGACAGATTTTCCAAAATGGCTCACTTTCTGCCCATGAAGGGTACACCTTCTGCCCCTGAAACCGCAAGGATCTTCATTAAGGAGATAGTAAGGCTCCACGGTATACCTGCGAACATTGTTTCCGATCGTGGGGTGCAATTTACATCAAAATTTTGGAGAGCTTTGTGTGAGTCCCTGAAAATTGACATTTCGTTCTCTTCTGCCTACCATCCCCAGACCAATGGCCAGACTGAGCAAACAAACCAGACCCTTGAGCAATATTTGCGTTGTTATTCTTCTTTTTCGCAAGACGATTGGGTATCCCTTTTACCACTTGCCGAGTTCGCCTACAATAACTCTGTTCATTCTGCAACTAATCAGTCTCCCTTCTTCGCGAACTATGGTTTTCACCCTCAGTTCCTATCAGCCAACATCCCAGAATGTACGGTTCCGGCAGCTCAAGAAACTTTGAACTTTTTCTGCACCAATAACAAGTTGCTTCAAGAGACGATGGCAAGGACCCAAGAACGCAACAAGGGGGTTTTTGACAGAAAGAGGAGAGGGGAGCTCGATCTAAAACCCGGGGATTTAGTTTGGCTGTCTACTCTGAATTTGAAATTAACATGTCCATCTAGAAAACTGGGCCCAAGATTTGTGGGTCCCTTCCCAATAACCAGGAAAATTAATAATGTGGCTTATGAACTGAAATTACCGGAATCGCTGCGTATTCACCCAGTGTTTCATGTGTCCCTTTTAAAACCTTCAATCCAGGATCCCTTCACTGATCGGAACGTGGGCCCTCCTGAACCTGTGCTTATTAATGGTGAGGAGGAATTTGAAGTAGAAGCGATTTTAGATTGCAGAAAGAGACGCAATCAGGTCCAATATCTGGTGAAGTGGAAGGGGTATGGGCCAGAAGAAAACTCCTGGGAACCAGAGACTGGTATTCACGCCAAGAGGTTGATTCTGGCATTCAAAAGATCTCATCCAGGTAAGATGTCCCAGTTGGGCATCCGGAGGCTGCCCATTGGAGGGGGGCAATGTCAGGAAGATCCTTCTCACAGGCGCCCGAGCGACGTAAGTCGCAGGAGATCTTTTGCGCAGCTTCAAGAGCATTACCGCGATCAGCGGTGCGCGCGCGGCCGTTTGACGCAATTGCCGCCAATAGCGCTATTTAAACTGGATCCTTGCTCCACTGCCTTGCTGCCTGATCAACAGCGTCTACGAGAAGCCACTCCCTGCACTCCGGGCTCTGCCTTAAGGTACGTGACAGGTGCCCAGCATATATACTAACTCAAGAACCATCACCCAAACAGTCTCAAAATGCCTGGGGGTCAACATTTCCTCAATTATGTTCCTCCAATAGGGAACAAAGACCTAAAAAAACGCCCAGAATTCTCACAGCGCCCCCAGTATGTCCTCTAGCTCAAGAACCAACAACCATACAGTCTATAAATTTTTGGGGGATAACCGTTCCTCAATTATGTTCTTCCTACAGCGAACAAAAGCCTCAAAAATCTGTCCCACAGTGCTCAGTATGTCCTCTAGCTCAAGAACCAGCAACCATACAGTCTCGAAATTCTTGGAGGACAAAATTTCCTCAAATATGTTCTTTCCAAAGGGAACAAAGACCTCACAAATCTGTCCCACAATTTTCACAGTGCCCAGTATATCCCTCTAACTGAAGAATCATCACCCATATAGTCTCAGAACTCTCAGAGGACAACAGTTCCCCAATTATGTTCTTCCCAAAGGGAACAAAGACCTCACAAATCTGTCCCAGAATTCTCACAGTGCTCAGTATGTCCTCTAGCTCAAGAACCATCACCCATTCAGTCTCGAAATTCTTGGAGGACAAAATTTCCTCAAATATGTTCTTCCCAAAGGGAACAAAGACCTCAAAAATCTGTCCCACAATTTTCACGGTGCCCAGCATATACACTAACTCAAGAACCATTACCCATACAGTCTCAAAACTCTTGGGGGACAACATTTCCTCAATTATGTTCCTCCAATAGGGAACAAAGACCTAACAAAATCTGTCCCAGAATTCCCACAGTGCTCAGTATGTCCTCTAGCTCAAGAACCAGCAAGCATACAGTCTAAAAATTCTTGTAGGATAACCGTTCCTCAATTATGTTTTTCCTACAGCAAACAAAAGCCTCAAAAATCTGTCCCACAGTGCTCAGTATGTCCTCTACCTCAAAAACCATCACGCATACAGTCTCAAAATTCTTGGAGGACAACATTTCCTCAAATATGTTCTTCCCAAAGGGAACAAAGACCTCACAAATCTGTCCCAGAATTCTCACAGTGCCCAGCATGTCCTCTAGCTCAAGAACCATCACCCATACAGTTTCGAAATTCTTGGAGGACAAAATTTCCTCAAATATGTTCTTCCCAAAGGGAACAAAGACCTAAAAAATCTGTCCCACAATTTTCACGGTGCCAAGCATATAAACTAACTCAAGAACCATTACCCATACAGTCTCAAAACTCTTGGGGGGCAACATTTCCTCAATTATGCTCCTCCAATAGGGAACAAAGACCTAAAAAAATCTGTCCCAGAATTCTCACATAGCCCAGTATGTCCTCTAGCTCAAGAACCAGCAACCATACAGTCTCAAAATTCTTGGAGGACAACATTTCCTCAAATATGTTCTTTCCAAAGGGAACAAAGACCTCAAAAATCTGTCCCACAATTTTCACAGTGCCCAGCATATACACTAACTCAAGAACCATCACCCATATAGTCTCAGAACTCTCAGAGGACAACAGTTCCCCAATTATGTTCTTCCCAAAGGGAACAAAGACCTCACAAATCTGTCCCAGAATTCTCACAGTGCTCAGTATGTCCTCTAGCTCAAGAACCATCACCCATTCAGTCTCGAAATTCTTGGAGGACAAAATTTCCTCAAATATGTTCTTCCCAAAGGGAACAAAGACCTCAAAAATCTGTCCCACAATTTTCACGGTGCCCAGCATATACACTAACTCAAGAACCATCACCCATACAGTCTCAAAACTCTTGGGGGACAACATTTCCTCAATTATGTTCCTCCAATAGGGAACAAAGACCTAACAAAATCTGTCCCAGAATTCCCACAGTGCTCAGTATGTCCTCTAGCTCAAGAACCAGCAAGCATACAGTCTAAAAATTCTTGTAGGATAACCGTTCCTCAATTATGTTTTTCCTACAGCAAACAAAAGCCTCAAAAATCTGTCCCACAGTGCTCAGTATGTCCTCTACCTCAAAAACCATCACGCATACAGTCTCAAAATTCTTGGAGGACAACATTTCCTCAAATATGTTCTTCCCAAAGGGAACAAAGACCTCACAAATCTGTCCCAGAATTCTCACAGTGCCCAGCATGTCCTCTAGCTCAAGAACCATCACCCATACAGTTTCGAAATTCTTGGAGGACAAAATTTCCTCAAATATGTTCTTCCCAAAGGGAACAAAGACCTAAAAAATCTGTCCCACAATTTTCACGGTGCCGAGCATATAAACTAACTCAAGAACCATTACCCATACAGTCTCAAAACTCTTGGGGGGCAACATTTCCTCAATTATGCTCCTCCAATAGGGAACAAAGACCTAAAAAAATCTGTCCCAGAATTCTCACATAGCCCAGTATGTCCTCTAGCTCAAGAACCAGCAACCATACAGTCTCAAAATTCTTGGAGGACAACATTTCCTCAAATATGTTCTTTCCAAAGGGAACAAAGACCTCAAAAATCTGTCCCACAATTTTCACAGTGCCCAGTATATCCCTCTAACTGAAGAATCATCACCCATATAGTCTCAGAACTCTCAGAGGACAACAGTTCCCCAATTATGTTCTTCCCAAAGGGAACAAAGACCTCACAAATCTGTCCCAGAATTCTCACAGTGCTCAGTATGTCCTCTAGCTCAAGAACCATCACCCATTCAGTCTCGAAATTCTTGGAGGACAAAATTTCCTCAAATATGTTCTTCCCAAAGGGAACAAAGACCTCAAAAATCTGTCCCACAATTTTCACGGTGCCCAGCATATACACTAACTCAAGAACCATTACCCATACAGTCTCAAAACTCTTGGGGGACAACATTTCCTCAATTATGTTCCTCCAATAGGGAACAAAGGCCTAACAAAATCTGTCCCAGAATTCCCACAGTGCTCAGTATGTCCTCTAGCTCAAGAACCAGCAAGCATACAGTCTAAAAATTCTTGTAGGATAACCGTTCCTCAATTATGTTTTTCCTACAGCAAACAAAAGCCTCAAAAATCTGTCCCACAGTGCTCAGTATGTCCTCTACCTCAAAAACCATCACGCATACAGTCTCAAAATTCTTGGAGGACAACATTTCCTCAAATATGTTCTTCCCAAAGGGAACAAAGACCTCACAAATCTGTCCCAGAATTCTCACAGTGCCCAGCATGTCCTCTAGCTCAAGAACCATCACCCATACAGTTTCGAAATTCTTGGAGGACAAAATTTCCTCAAATATGTTCTTCCCAAAGGGAACAAAGACCTAAAAAATCTGTCCCACAATTTTCACGGTGCCAAGCATATAAACTAACTCAAGAACCATTACCCATACAGTCTCAAAACTCTTGGGGGGCAACATTTCCTCAATTATGCTCCTCCAATAGGGAACAAAGACCTAAAAAAATCTGTCCCAGAATTCTCACATAGCCCAGTATGTCCTCTAGCTCAAGAACCAGCAACCATACAGTCTCAAAATTCTTGGAGGACAACATTTCCTCAAATATGTTCTTTCCAAAGGGAACAAAGACCTCAAAAATCTGTCCCACAATTTTCACAGTGCCCAGCATATACACTAACTCAAGAACCATCACCCATATAGTCTCAGAACTCTCAGAGGACAACAGTTCCCCAATTATGTTCTTCCCAAAGGGAACACAGACCTCACAAATCTGCCCCAGAGTTCTTACAGTGCCCAGCATGTCCTCTAGCTCAAGGACCATCACCCATACAGTCTCAAAATTCTCAGAGGGCAAAATTTTCTCAATTATGTTCTTCTCATAAGGAAAAAAACCCTCAGTAATCTGTTCCACAATTGTCGCAGTTCCCAGGCAGTGTCATTAGTACAGTGTATAGTAGTATCACTGATCACTGTATTGGTGTCACTGGTGATGTCACTGGCAGTCAGTTAGCCCGCCCCCCCACACCCTAGTGTCAGTTAGTGTCAGATTGCCTGCTGCACCATCACAGTGCCATTGCAAGTTGCTGATCACAGCCATTACTGTTATAAAAAAGAAATAAATAAGAATTCCAGTATATATACCATAGTTTGTAGCTGCAATAACTTTCACACAAACCAATTGATATACACTTATTGGGATTTTTTTTTTACCAAAAACAGGTAGAAGAATATATTTTGGCCAAAATTTATTAAGAAATTAATTTTTTTATTTTTTATTTTATTGGATATGTGTTATAGCCGAAATATTATTTATAACATATATATAATATTATATTATATATATGATATATAATATTATATTATTATATATAATATATCATATTATTATTATATATTTTTAACAGTTTTTTTAGTTTTTTTTACTAATTGTTTTTTTTTTTTTTTTTAAATGTTGGTCTTTTTTCATTTAAATATAAAATAAAAAATCCAGTGGTGATCAAATACCACCAAAATAAAGCTCTATTTGTGTGAAAAAATATATATATATATATATATATATATACATTTCATTTTGGGTATAGCATTGCATGACTGCACAATTACCAGTTAAAGTAGCGCAGTGCTGACTGAAAAGGCGGGGGGGGGGGGGTAAAACCTTCTGGAGCTGAAGTGGTTACATATAATTATATATAATTTCCCTTTGGGATTAATAAAGTATTCTGATATATGAGATCTGTTGGGTTTACAGCTTCTATAATAAATACGGATCCCTCTACGTAACTTGACTTTGCTAGAAGTAAGAAGATGGAGGCTTCTTGTTTCTGTGAACCAAAAAAAAAAGCCCATAATTTTGTGCAAGCACCATAAAAGCCCTAGTGCTAATTATAAGCTAGATTGCTTTCTAGTAAGTGCAGTTCAGCCTGATTGAGATGTGATAAATTGGCTTTTGTCACGGGCCGGTTAGGTACTTGCATGTAATTGAAGGAACTGCTAAAGATAAAATTTGAACTTGCAACAGATTTTTTATTTTTTTTATTTATTTATTTTTTCATACCGTCAGATTTCATTTTCTAATTATGAGATAAAAAAAAAAAAAAACACAATAAATTACGTACATTTACATAAATAAAATCACATAGGGAATACCGCAGGGTATTAAAATCCTTAAGGGTTAAAAATAAAATAAAAAAATCATTGAACCAAAAATCCTTCACCTTGTGTTCCATGTAGACTTTGGAACCTATAGGCAGCCCAGATATGTTTTTGTCATACGTTGCAGATAACTTTTTTTTTTTTTTTTTTTACCAATTGCTGTCTTGCTTATCGGTTTCATTTACTTTATTTTACTGAATGTGCCTAATTACTTATTAACAGCTCTCCGCACGCCCTTCCTCCCCCCCCCCCCCCCCCTCCCCCTCCCTCCTTTGCCTGCGAGTTAAAAGTCAAATCTTATTAAATTTTAAAAGGAGGTTATTTCCGTAGACCTTTGGAAGGAGGTGGGTTGTGAGCGGCTGCATTTGCAAATTTTAGCAGATTGCAGTGGGGGGAGGGGTTCCTGTGAAGGAACATTTGTTTCTTTGTTAGGAGCTATGTTGTGTCAGCAGTACACGTGTAAGAAAAATGGCGGAGGGTGTCAAAATAACATTTGAAAATTTTGGAGGTGTAACAGCCACACTACTTATAATAATTATGTGATATTTGATGTGTTAAAAAAAATTTTTTTTTTGTTTCTATCCTGTTTTTCGCAGCTCTCCTTTGCACGTAAGGAAAGGTTTGATAACACTTGCCAAAGTAAACCGTGCTGTATATACCTTTCTAATGTAAGCATCGCACGTATACATTTTAATTAGGGGCTTGTGAGAAGTGCGTTTCATCGCTTTAATATGGAAAAGAGACAACAAGGGAAGAACAGCAGGTGTGCGGGAAACTGCCTGAACCCGTGGAGGGTTGGTAAGGGACGCGTGTCGTTTTTTTTGGGGGTCTGCTGCAGTGCGCTAACATTACGTCCCGTTTATTTTTACACGCGTTGTGTCACGTTGAGGAGGGATGAGCTTGGGTTTGGTTTAGGTTCTGCTCGAAACCAACGTTCGTTAAGACCCGGAAGAAAGATATCTAAGATGGGCCAATCAGCTGCAGACGGGGATTTTCCATTCCACACACAAAGGGGCAGCAATGCTTATGAGATCATTACCTCAATATAGCCAAAATGGATATATTAGGTTAATGTCATTGACCTAATATGGCCATGTAGCCAACGTCCTGGACCTAATATGGCCATGTTGCCGATGTTGTTGATCTAATATGGCCATGAAGCCAATGTCATTTTCCTAATATAGCCCTTGTCGCCAATGTCATTGACCTAATATGGCCATATAGCCATTGTCATTGATCTAAAATGGCCATGTAGCCAATGTCATTGTCCTAATATAGCCACTTCGCCAAAGTCGTTGACCTAATATGTCCATGTAGCCAATGCCATTGACCCAATATGACCATGTAACCAATGCCATTGACCCAATATAGCCATGTAGCCAATGCCATTGCCCCAATATAGCCATGTAGCCAATGCCATTGCCCCAATATAGCCATGTACCCAATGCCATTGACCCAATATGACCATGTAACCAATGCCATTGAGCCAATATAGCCACGTAGCCAATGCCATTGACCCAATATAGCCATGTAGCCAATGCCATTGCCCCAATATAGCCATGTAGCCAATGCCATTGCCCCAATATAGCCATGTAGCCAATGCCATTGCCCCAATATAGCCATGTACCCAATGCCATTGACCCAATATGACCATGTAACCAATGCCATTGAGCCAATATAGCCACGTAGCCAATGCCATTGACCCAATATAGCCATGTAGCCAATGCCATTGCCCCAATATAGCCATGTAGCCAATGCCATTGCCCCAATATAGCCATGTAGCCAATGCCATTGACCCAATATAACCATGTAGCCAATGTCATTGTCCTAATATAGCCATGTCGCCAATGTCGTTGATCTAATAGGGCCAGGTGGTCAACGTTGTTGACCTAATATGGCCATGTAACCAATGTCATTGACCAAATATGGCCATGTAGCCAATGTTGTTGACCTAATATGACCATGTAGCCTATGTCTTTGATCTAATATGGCCATGTAGCCAATATCATTAACCCAATATGGCCATGTAGCCAATGTTGTTGACCTAATATGGCCCTGTAGCCAATGTCATTGACCTAATATGGCCATCTAACCATGTTGGTTCAATGATGTCGTGAGCATGATCCTTCCCTTGTGTGTATGCAGCTGCATGACAGGGAATCACCCATCCGCAGCTGACCAGCAGCTTACTTCTGTGTTCAGCCTGAACGCAAGCTCATGCCTACACAAAGGGAACATTGTTCATTACATCATTAAAAGAATATGGCCATATGGATATATTAGGTCAGTGTTACTGACCTAAAATAGCCATGTGGCCAATGTCATTGACCAAATATGGCCATGTAGCCAATGTCATTGACCTAATATGGCCATGTAGCCTATGTCTTTGATCTAATATGGCCATGTAGCCAATATCATTAACCCAATATGGCCATGTAGCCAATGTTGTTGACCTAATATGGCCCTGTAGCCAATGTCATTGACCTAATATGGCCATCTAACCATGTTGGTTCAATGATGTCGTGAGCATGATCCTTCCCTTGTGTGTATGCAGCTGCATGACAGGGAATCACCCATCCGCAGCTGACCAGCAGCTTACTTCTGTGTTCAGCCTGAACACAAGCTCATGCCTACACAAAGGGAACATTGTTCATTACATCATTAAAAGAATATGGCCATATGGATATATTAAGTCAGTGTTACTGACCTAAAATAGCCATGTGGCCAATGTCATTGACCAAATATGGCCATGTGGCCAATGTCGTTGACCTAATATGGCCATGTAGCCAATGTCTTTGATCTAATATGGCCATGTAGCCAATATCATTAACCCAATATGGCCATGTAGCCAATGTCATTGACCAAATATGGCCATGTAGCCAATGTCTTTGATCTAATATGGCCATGTAGCCAATATCATTAACCCAATATGGCCATGTAGCCAATGTTATTGACCTAATATGGCCATGTAGCCAATGTCATTGATCTAATATGGCCATGTAGGCTCAATAATGTCATGAGCATGAGCACCCCCTTGCGTGTATGCAGTTGCAGGACAGGGAATCTCACACCCACAGCTTACTGGCAGCTTTCTTCTGGGTTCAGCCTGAACCCAGCTCATCCCTATACAAAGGGGCCACATTGTTCATTACATCATTAAAAGAATATGGTCATATGGCTATATTAGGTCACTGTCACTGACCAAAAATGGCCATGTGGCCAATGTCATTGACCTAATATGGCCATGTCACCAATGTCGTTGATCCGATAGAGCCATGTAGCCCATGTGATTGTCCTGATATAATGATCAACCCAAAAAATGAAATGCATGTGAATGCAAAAAATTAATCAATTAATACCATTTCCACATATATAGAGTGAAATACAAATCATGCAAAATTAATTGTGAATAAATATAAAATAAATTCATACACCACTAAGATTCAAACTCTATCTCTTAGTGCAAACAATTAGTCCATCTCAAAAAGAGAACAATTTTCCTTGTGATCTCCACCGTGATAAGACACACCACACCAGTGAGAAGGTGTCACAAAGAAGGAGAGAAAAGATCTTCCACCACCAACAATACTACCGCTTACCGGCTAATTTGATCCCTTATATGAGATCAGATATCGCCAATGACTTGTCACCCAGTCAAGGTTTGGACTGCATGGAGGATGTATCCTTCAAAACGCTCCGCACCCAGAATAATATATTCCTACGGCCACACTGCTCATTTCCCACCATATGGATAAAAGGAAGGAACCACCATAGTGTAATATTGCCAAAATATTTAATAAAAGAATAAAAGGTTGCACTTTCATAACTCATGTAACAGAATAGCATCTATAATAAAAACTTCCAGCCGGCCGGCTTCTGTATCGCTGGCCGTTGCTTCCGGGGTCAGCGTAGTTTAGTGGTGACGTCAGCACGCCGCTCCTCCCTACGCCGTTTCATTAGAGATAACGTCTTCCCTTTTTGAGATGGACTAATTGTTTGCACTAAGAGATAGAGTTTGAATCTTAGTGGTGAATGAATTTATTTTATATTTATTCACAATTAATTTTGCATGATTTGTATTTCACTCTATATATGTGGAAATGGTATTAATTGATACATTTTTTGCAATCACATGCATTTAATTTTTTGGGTTGATCATTATAGCGCAGCTTTTTTTGAAAATTGTTATTATTATTGTGGGTATCTCACATTTAAGTTGCAGCTCTTAAAATTTATTTTCAATAGTTTTTTTCAATATTTTTTTCATTTAACACTTTGTCAGTATTTTTTTTAGACAGCGCTGTATTGCCATATCCTTTTTTATTGTCCTAATATAGCCATGTCGCCAATGTCGTTGACCTAAAATGGCCATGTGGCCAATGATGTTTACCTAATGTGGCCATGTTTGTTTGTATGCAGCTGCAGGACAGGGAATGTCCCACATGCAGCTGACTGGCAGCTTTCTTCTGGGTTGGCTTGGCTTGGTTGTCTTTACTGATCCAAACATGGGCAGGGGATTTCCTGTCAATGTCTTTGACCTACTATGGCCACGTTCTATATTGGGCCAATGATGTCATGAGCATCCCCATCCCAGGGCAGGGCAGGGGCGTACCTAGAGCATTTGGCACCCGGGGTGGATCCTATATCTGGCACCCCCCCCCCCCCCCCACCATAAAATGTAAAAACACCCACTGTGTCCCCTGCATACCTCTGCATCCTTCAATATCTTTTTGTCACTACTGTGTACCCCCCCTCCACAACTGCACCTCTGGACCCCTTTAAATTACACAGCACCCTGCACCTCTGGACCCCTTTACATTACACAGCACCCTGCACCTCTGGACCCCTTTACTTTACACAGGACCTTGCACCTAAGGACCTCTTTACATTACACAGCAGCCTGCACCTCTGGACCCCTTTACATTACACAGGACCTTGCACCTAAGGACCTCTTTACATTACACAGCAGCCTGCACCTCTGGACCCCTTTACATTACACAGCAGCCTGCACCTCTGGACCCCTTTACATTACACAGCTCTTGTACCTCTGGACCCCTTTACATAACATAGCACCCTGAACCTCCTGACCCCTTTACATTACACAGTGCCCTGCACCTCTGGACCCCTTTACATTACACAGGACCTTGCACCTAAGGACCTCTTTACATTACACAGCAGCCTGCACCTCTGGACCCCTTTACATTACACAAGACCTTGCCCCTAAGGACCTCTTTACATTACACAGCAGCCTGCACCTCTGGACCCCTTTACATTACACAGCAGCCTGCACCTCTGGACCCCTTTACATTACACAGCTCTTGTACCTCTGGCCCCCTTTACATAACATAGCACCCTGAACCTCCTGACCCCTTTACATTGCACAGCCCTTGTACCTATGGATCCCTTTACATTACACAGCACCCTGAACCTCTGGACCCCTTTACATTACACAGCCCTTGTACCTCTGGACCCCTTTACATTACACAGCACCCTGCACCTCTGCACCCCTTTACATTACACAGCCCCTCACAGCTCTGGACCCTCTGCATGTTACACAGACCCCCTACAGTGCAGACCCCCCTCCCTACCATACAGACCCCCATCTACAGTGTAGACCCCCCTACAGTACAGAATCTTCCCCTACAGTGCAGACCCCTCCCCCTACAGTGCAGACCCCCCTACAGTACAGACTCCCCTACAGTACAGAATCCTCACCTACAGTACAGACCCCCCTACAGTGCCGAATCTTCCCCTACAGTACAGACCCCCCCTACAGTGCAGGACCCCTCCTACAGTGCAGGACCCCCCTACAGTGCAGGACCCCCCTACAGTGCAGACCCCCTACAGTGCAGACCCCCTACAGTGCAGGACCCCTTCTACAGTGCAGGACCCCTTCTACAGTGCAGGACCCCCCCTACAGTGCAGGACCCCCCCTACAGTGCAGGACCCCCTCTACAGTGCATGACCCCCTACAGTGCACACCCCCCCTACAGTGCACACCCCCCCTACAGTGCAGAACCCCCCCTACAGTGCAGACCCCCCTACAGTGCAGGACCCACCACAGTAAAGAACCCCCCTACAGTGCACAGCCTCCCCTAAGGACCCATAGTGCACCTTGAGCCCAAGGCAGCGGCATTGCAGGGGGGAGGTGCGAGCAGCACCCGAGTGGAGTGTCACCTGTCGGCTCAGTGATCCGGGACCCGGCACAATAATCCCCTTCTCTCTGTGGTCGCGTGACTCACGTCGCGCCGTTCTGATCAGTCTCGGCAGCGGCTGTCACTCACAGCCGAGCAGTGTGAAGCCGCCTCCCCCTCCTTTTTTACACAGTGCTGTGCATGCAGGAGGGGGAGGCGGCTTCACTCTGCTCGGCTGTGAGTGACAGCTGCTGCCCGAGACTGATCAGAACGCCAGCGCGACGCGACCACAGAGAGAAGGGGATTATTTTGCCGGGTCCCGGATCACTGAGCCGGCAGATGTCACTCCACTCGAGTGCTGCTCGCACCCCCCCCCCTGCAATGCCGCCCACTGCCAGTGCCTCGGGCTCTCTCTGTGTGGGCTGCGAACCCGAGGCACGGCGCTGTCTCCTCTTTAGTTGCGGAGGGGGGGCGCTGGCCTGACACCCCCCCAGTGTGTGGCACCCGGGGCGGCCCGCCCCCCCGCCCCCCCACTTAGTACGCCACTGGATACACTGAAACCTCTGGCAACCAATCGCAATAGCTGCCTGATCTGATTCAGTAAACTGATTTTGAGTCTAGCTGCTATTTATTGTATGTCTCAGAGCAGGTGGAGAGCGAAACTGCATGGGGAGGGGGTCCCCAAGAAAAGTTTTGCCCAGGGTCCAATCAGTATTAAAGACGGCTCTGCATTCCACATCCTTTTTTTTTATATTAGAACACATTATGTATATTGCAGGAGGAGCCTTCGAGAATGGGGAATCTTGGGAATGAAGATATGCTAAAATTGCACCAAAATGCGCTCTAGGTTCATATTTGTACATTCCTGAAGATCTGATAAAGCGCGTGACTGCATCCAAAAACTCTGCATGTGCAACAATCTTCAACTGTGAACTACATACAGCCTGCTGGTATAGAAACTGTGACCCACAAAACTTTTCCTAAATAGAACAACTTAGTAACCAATCAGAGATCACTTTAAGCTGCTAAACCCACTTTTACAATCGTTATTAGATTAACCAACATCTATGCCCCGCAAGGGCTCTCCTGATTGGATACAACTTCCATGGACTGTTGAGGTCCCTGGCACCCGACCTGTGGTCCTTCTGCACTGCGGAGTCCCTTATAGAGTTTGTGATTTCCTCAGCTAGTGAAGGTGAATGTTCTTTACTCTGGGCACAGGGGGACCAATATTTTACTTTTATTCCTTTCACAATATTGCACCTTTCCTCTGATTTGTAAAGCGGCTTCCTTTATCAGTGAGCTCTAAGGACCCCATTCACACCGCTTGAAGCTCCAAAATGCTGGAGGAGGGAAAAAAAATGTAATATTCTCTATGGAGACCGATCACACCTCCACTCCCAAAGTCGCCTGAAGCCAGACGCCGGAGGAGCTTTTTTTGTTGCTCGAATTAGGAATGATTTGAGCGTTTTTGGCACTTTTTTTCCCATAGAAATGAATGGAATGCATTTGGAGTATGTATTTGCGCCATTATCTGCTCTAATGAAAAATTTAAAAAAATCTAATGATAATAATATATGAATAAATAAATGTAAAATAAATACAGATATAACAAAAATCATCATAAATAATAACTAAATAATATACATGAATAATATTTAATAATCCATAAATAATAATTAACCCCTAACCTTAATTGAAAAAAAAAATATTATTCATATTAATAATAATAATAATAACGTATTTATTTATTTTTGTGTTATGCTGCATACACAGGACCGGACTTTCCGGCAGACTAGATCCGACGGTCTTCCCAGCGGACTTTTCAGCGGAGTTCCGAACGAACGGACTTGGCTACACACAAACGGACTATGTCAGTTCGAAAGTCCGTTCGTTTTGAATGTGATGACGTAAGAGGGGACTAAAAAAGGAACTTCAATTGCCAGTATCCAATAGCTTCCCTTGCGTTGCATTTGGTCCGTCGGACCAGCATACAGACGAACGGTTTTCCCAATAGGAATTGAGTCCATCGGACAGATTTGAAACATGTTCTATTTCTAGGTCTGTTGGATTTATATAAGGAAAAACTATCTGATTAGCCCACGCACGATCAGATTGTCCAATGGACTGATCCCGTTGGACCTAGTCTGACGGAAAGTCCAGTCGTGTGTACGCGGCATTAGGTTGTTTAGCTATCAACAATATTTATTTATTTTTTACATTTATTTATTATTACTTAGTATTCATTTATTGAATTTATTATTAATTATTTATGATTATTGTTAATTATTTGTGTTTTTATTTTACAAATATTTATTCATTTATTAGTAGTAGTAGTAGTAGTAGTATTAACACCCTAACAAAAAATAATAATAATACAGTATATAACCCTAACTCCTAATCTTAATCCTAACCCCAATGACGAACGCCCTGTACACACGATATGATTTTCCAGCAACAAAATCCCATGGTTTTTTTTCCAACGGATGTTGGCCCAAACTTGTCTTGCATACACACGGTCACACAAATCTTGTCGGGAATTTCCGGACGTCAAGAACGCGGTGACGTACAACATGTACGACGAGCCGAGAAAATTGAAGTTCAATAGCCAGTGCGGCTTCTTCTGCCTGATTCCTAGCATGCGTGGAACTTTTGTGCTTCGGAATTGTGTACACACGAATGGAATTTCCGACAACGGATTTTGTTGTCGGAAAATTTGAGATCCAGATCTCAAATTTTGTGTGACGGAAATTCCGATGGAAAATGTCCGATGGAGCCTACACACCGGAATTTACAAATTTACGACAACAAGCTCCCATCAAACATTTTCCATTGGAAAATCCGACCGTGTACTTTTTATTTCCCAATCAAGGTTTAGTAAAAGTTTATAAAGTATACAAATCACATCGTAACAATTGTCTAATAAGGCACATGAGAAGATATGTCAGTTTACAGGAATGATGACCCAACTCCTAATAATAACCTTAACTCTAACCCCTTATCCTAACGAAAAAAATAATAAAAATAAATGAATAATAATGATAAAAAAAATAATAAAAGCTAATGGAAAAGCTAAAAAAAAGCTGAATTGCCTATGATTCAACAGATTATAGTTTTCTCTATTGGCTAATAAAAAAAACACCAAAGCTCAAAAACGCTGTGTAAAAATGCGCAAGTTACGCATCAAAACACGCAAAAGAACGCCAGAAAAACGCTCAAAGACACTAGGTGTGAATGCAGCCTAACAGCCTTTGTGCCGCAGTTGGGCCGAACACTCCCTGGTTTGGTTCACGCCAGAACCATCGAAACCATCACAAACTTTCGGACTCAAACCCCATTAAAGTCTATGCGACCCGACCTTGAAAAATCAAAAGTCCCAATTTTGAAGGCTTATATTATACAACTTATTGGCCATAAAAATGGGTTTGAGGGTCCGGTTGATGCCCTGGGGGACATGTATCAATGCAAAAAACTTTTTAAAATTTTTTTTTTTACAGGAGCAGTGATTATTATGATGCTCAAAGTTAAACAATAAAAATGAAAAAATCCTTTAAGTATAGTCCCTGGGGGTCCCCTTAGTCTGCCTGTGAAGTGGGGCATCTGTACCATGTATAGAACCTGCTGCAGCAAAACTGAAATTTATAAAGAACAAAAAATACATTTAATTTGCTGACAATACGGGGGCGTGTCCAAGATAGCACGGAGAGCGGATGTGTTTTAGAGCTGCTCCGTCGTCTGGGACTAAAATCCTCCATTAATTGAGTGCTGTCAGTGGATAATAACTCAGAAAAGCAGCAAGATACTGTCCGGCTGTGACCCTCCATGCCGGGCTACAAGAAACGGGGAAACAACCGGCAAAACAACCCGCCAAAGACCCAACAAGAGCAAAACAGCAGCCGCCATCTGTACTACTCTGGCCACACAGAAGGAGGAGACGGGTAAGATGGTCGAACCCCTCCCCGATCCAGAACCCTCTAAGTCCTCCTCTGAATTTGCGGAGTTAAAGCGAGAGTCCACCGGGACTCCGCGTTTTTTTTTTTTTTAAAAGCCAGCAGCTACAAATACTGCAGCTGCTGACTTTTAAAATAGTGACACTTACCTGTCCAGCACGCCCGCGATGTCGGCACCCGAAGCCGATCTCTAGGTCGTCTGTCGGGTCCTGCCGCCGCCATCTTGGGTATGGGAATCAGGAAATGAAGCCTTTCGGCTTCATTTCCCGGTTCCCTACTGCGCATGCGCGAATCGCGCTGCGCAATAAGGACGCTCCCAGCAGGCAGCGGGGCACTTGCGGGAAGGGGCGGGCACTTGTGGAAAGGGGCGTAAGTTACGCCCCTTTCAGCAGAGAGCTATCCCGGAAGTGTGTGCAGTTACCTGGATTATCCAGGTAACTGCACCCCCCTCCCCCCTGAAAGGTGCCGATTGTGGCACCGGAGGGGGGGAGGGTTCCGATGAGCGGAAGGTCCACTTTAGGGTGGACCTCCGCTTTAATGCAGGCTATTACTGCATGCCGCACCGCCCTGACTGACAAAATAGAGCATGTCTACATGGAACTGGAACTAATCTGCCGAGACATGGATGCATTCCAGGGCTGCATGACAGAGGTGGTCTCCTCGGCTGAGGTCGTGCAGAGGGAGCATCCAGTGGCCCTCGCTAAAGACCAAGGTCAAACATCTTGAGGCAAGAGCAGAAGACACCGAGAACCAGAATCACAGGAACAACCTGCGGGTCCTTGGCATGCCGGAGGGTGAGGAAGGTAACGATCCTATTTCATTTACTGAGACACTACTGCGCACCCTGCTTCCTAGAGCCACTTTCTCCCCTCAATTTGTGGTGGAACAGTCCCATCATATTCCAACTGCTAGAGGCCCCCTGGGTGCACCCCCTCGCACCCTCATCTTTAAACTCCTGAATGTCCGAGACAGGGATCTGGTGCTGAGGGAGGCCAGAAATGTGGGGGAGCTCAACTCCAAGCTCCTCATATTCCCGGATTATTCTATTGAAACCTAGAGGACGAGGAAGTCCTTTGATCACGTCCCAGCACACCTCCAAGAGAAAAACCTGAAATATAGCATGCTCTTCCCTACTAGACTTCGAGTCCAAGATGGAGACCGCGTGCTTTTTTTACTTCGCCTGAGGAGATGTCCTCCTGGCTGGACACTGTTCGTCTGAAATAAAGATGGCTGCCACCTCTGACACTCCTGTTCTGACCTTGCGCTCACAGGTACTGTTTGATTTTGCTTTCTTCTTTTCTGAGAGCACTCTTTGCCGACATGTAGGCTGATGGAAAAGCTGAGCTCTATTATCTCCTCACTACCTATTCCTGACAGGCCGGGAAAGCGGGCTCATGTCTATTGCCTAGTTTGCGAGGTCCTGTTGACCCAGCCTTGACAATTCTTAGGCCTGAGCCCCATCCTCTGTGACCTTGAGTAAGATACGTCACAACCTGTGAACTTACCTGGAACTATGGTCTATACCAATCCGGCTCACGACGTGCCTGGAACTGTAACAAAGCCTCGAACCCCCAGTTTGATGGGAGACCTGCACTCCATCACATGGCCGTCCACCTAAACTGACCGGCCGGGCAAGGAGAGCATTTATCAGAGAAGAGCCAAGAGGTCCATGGTAACTCTGGAGGAGCTGCAGAGATCCACAGCTCAGGGGGGAGAATCTGTCCACAGGACAACTATTAGTCGTCTCTCCACAAATCTGCCCTTTATGGAAGAGTGACAAGAAGAAAGACATTGGTGAAAGAAAGACATAAGATGTCCCATAAGACAAAAGCAAGTATTTATTCTCTATTGGCACACAACTGGGTGGGCTCGGGGGACAGTGCTCTGCGCCCTGAGCCCACCCTTTTTTTGAAGCCTATTGGAGCATCTGGCTCTAATCACGTGCTTAAAAAAATAAAAAAAAAACATTGAAATCCATGCATCCAGCACCCCATGTGTACAGTAGATTAGGGGCAGGATGCATGGATGGATATGGGGGCGGCTCCCCTGCGCCTTGCATTATGGGCTGCCACTGATACACTCATTATTTGATTCACATTGTGGGAACACAATTATGTTGTATGCAGCCACTCATCAAAAGACAAGCCACATATCATTACCTATATAATAGTGCTGGATAGCCTAAAAACTTTTGTCACACCCAAAAAGACTTCTACAAAGTATGGACTCAGGGGAGCTGAATACAAATGCCCCCCACACTTTTTACATATTTATTTGTAAAAAAAATGTCGAAAACCATTTATCATTTTCCTCCCACTTCACAATTATGTGCCACTTTGTCCATCACATAAAATCCCAATAAAATATATTTAAGTTTTTGGTTGTAACATGACAAAATGTGGAAAATTTTGAGGGGTGTGAATACTTTTTCAAGGCACTGTGTGTATATGTATATATATATATATATATATATTATTTATACAATATATAATTTATAATTATATTATATATATATATATTCATGTAAATGACATATATATATATATATATATATATATATATACACACACATACACATTTATATAGAGTATCTCACAAAAGTAAGTACACCCTCACATTTTTGTAAATATTTTCTTCTATCTTTTCATGTGACAACACTGAAGAAATGACACTTGTCTACAATGTAAAGTAGTGAGTGTACAGCTTGTATAACAGTGTAAATTTGCCGCCCCCTCAAAAATAACTCAACACACAGCCATTAATGTCTAAACCGCTGGCAACAAAAGTGAGTACACCCCTAAGTGAAAATGTCCAAATTGGGCCCAAAGTGTCAATATTTTGTGTGGCCACCATTATTTTCCAGCACTGCCTTAACCCTCTTGGGCATGGAGGTCACCAGAGCTTCACAGGTTGTCACTGGAGTCCTCTTCCCCTCCTCCATGATGACATCACAGAGCTGGTGGATGTTGGAGATCTTGCGCTCCTCCACCTTCCGTTTGAGGATGTCCCACAGATGATCAATAGGGTTTAGGTCTGGAGACATGCTTGGCCAGTCCATCACCTTTACCCTCAGCTTCTTTAGCAAGGCAGTGGTCATCTTGGAGGTGTATTTGGGGTGGTTATCATGTTGGAATACTGCCCTGCGGCCCAGTCTCTGAAGGGAGGGGATCATGCTCTGCTTCAGTATGTCACAGTACATGTTGGCATTCATGGTTCCCTCAATGATCTGTAGCCCCCCCAGTGCCGGCAGCACTCATGCAGCCCCAGACCATGACACTCCCACCACCATGCTTGACTGTAGACAAGACACACTTGTCTTTGTCCTCCTCACCTGGTTGCCCCCACACACGCTTCACACCATCTGAACCAAATAAGTTTATCTTGGTCTCATCAGACCACAGGACATGGTTCCAGTAATCCATGTCCTTAGTCTGCTTGTCTTCAGAAAACTGTTTGCGGACTTTCTTGTGCATCATCTTTAGAAGAAGCTTCATTGTGGGACAACAGCCATGTAGACTTATTTGATGCAGTGTGCGGCGTATGGTCTGAGCACTGACAGGCTGACCCCCCCCCCCCACCCCTACAACCTCTGCAGCAATACTGGCAGCACTCATACGTCTATTTCCAACAGATAACCTCTGGATATAAAGCTGAGCATGTATACTTAATATTTTATATAGCATTATATACATGTATATTTAACTTCTTTGGTGGACCATGGTGAGGCCTGTTCTGAGTGTAACCTGCCCTGTTAAACGGCTGTATGGTCTTGGCCACCGTTCTGCAGCTCAGTTTCAGGGTCTTGGCAATCTTCTTATAGCCTAGACCATCTTTTATGTAGAGCAACAATTCTTTTTTTTTTTTCAGATCCTCAGAGAGTTCTTTGCCATGAGGTGCCATGTTGAACTTCCAGTGACCAGTATGAGAGAGTGAGAGCGATAACACCAAATTTAACACACCTGCTCCCCATTCACACCTGAGACCTTGTAACACTAATGAGTCACATGACACCGGGGGGAGGGAAAATGGCTAATTGGGCCCAATTTGGACATTTTCCCTTAAGGGTGTACTCACTTTTGTTGCCAGCGGTTTAGACATTAATGGCTGTGTGTTGAGTTATTTTTGAGGGGACGGCAAATTTACACTGTTATACAAGCTGTACACTCACTACTTTACATTGTAGACAAGTGTCATTTCTTCAGTGTTGTCACATGAAAAGGTAGAAGAGAATATCTACAAAATGTGAGGGGTGTACTATAGATACTCTATATAAATGTATTATATATATATATATATATATATATATATATATATATACACACATATATACATATATATATATATATATATATATATATATATATATATATATATATTACACACACACACACACACATATATAGATATATATATATATAATGTGTATATTTATATATTTTATTATAGCAGACTGACTTCTTTGCAGGTGTTCTGTGAAGCTATCAATTGCCCTTTTCATGTGTGTGGAATGTTTGTGTTAATCTTACAAGACAAATCCTGATACAAAAAAAAAGCAAATAATTCAAACTTCAATAAAACAAAATCATTTTAATCAAGGTGGTGCGGCAGACCTTCCACAGAGGTAAGGAGAGCAAATTACGCTTTTTATGATTAGATCACAATCCGCCTCATTATATCCGCTCTTACAATAAGGCAATTTAGCCAGAGCGAGGGAGCGGGGTTGAGGGTCCAGACCTACTTTTTTATCTGACGGATCGCGGCAACACAGCTGTTAATTGGCCTCGCTGAAGGCATAATGGAGAGCGAGGGGGGACGCGCACACCAGCCGCGGCTATCTCCGCAGTTCAGGAGAAATTTCTGGTCCTCCGTCTATCTGGATTAGTCACGTGACAACGCAAATTGAAAATAATCTGCTCCTGCCAAATCTAGAGGGCGGCTGATTGGACGATTCACGGCATTCCGCTTAGTTGCTGAGCAGAAACATTAAATTCATATTTAAAAGAACAGGTACGGCGTAATGTGCTTTTATTGGCGTTTAACGCTATAAACACGTGCAAATTAATGAATTTCACAGCACGCCGGGAAATTTACAAAAAATTATTCTGCATAACAGGCTCGCAGGAATACACCATGTCAGATTGTTTTAAAGGGCCGGCGGACTGTGCTATGGAACGGGATGGACCGAAAAGGTCACCTGTGTTCAAGAGGCCCTGTCACCAACTTCCAAAAATTACAGAAAAATTAAGTATTTTAAAAAAACTTACTTTCAGCGCTTTTTCGTCCCAGATTTTTTTTTTATATTCACCTGCACCGTGGCTTTGAACTTGCCGGTAATTGACTAGTCAGTTCCCTCCCTCCTTGCATGTCATAGTTCTAATCTCTTCTGGGCGTGTCTACTCTCTGTGCTGACCCAGCTCCTCCGCCCCTCACCATCCTACATTGCCTTTTAGTAGCAGCCAAGTGAGGAGTAAAGGGGAATACTATAGAGAAGCCTTTCTCAATCAGAGTTCCATTAGAGGTTGCTAGAGGTTCCTTGTGAAATCTTCCATGTACCTCGGAGATGTAAATAGGTCATTCTTCCCACTGACCACCAATGTAAGGAACATTCTTCTCACTGATCACCAATGTAAGGAACATTCTTCTCACTGATCACCAATGTAAGGAACATTCTTCCCACTGATCACCAATGTAAGGAACATTCTTCTCACTGATCACCAATGTAAGGAACATTCTTCTCACTGATCACCAATGTAAGGGACATTCTTCTCACTGATCACCAATGTAAGGAACATTCTTCCCACTGATCACCAATGTAAGGAACATTCTTCTCACTGATCACCAATGTAAGGAACATTCTTCTCACTGATCACCAATGTAAGGAACATTCTTCCCACTGATCACCAATGTAAGGAACATTCTTCCCACTGATCACCAATGTAAGGAACATTCTTCTCACTGATCACCAATGTAAGGGACATTCTTCTCACTGATCACCAATGTAAGGAACATTCTTCTCACTGATCATCAATGTAAGGAACATTCTTCTACTGATCACCAATGTAAGGAACATTCTTCTCACTGATCACCAATGTAAGGGACATTCTTCTCACTGATCACCAATGTAAGGAGCATTCTTCCCACTGATCACCAATGTAAGGAACATTCTTCTCACTGATCACCAATGTAAGGAACATTCTTCTCACTGATCACCAATGTAAGGGACATTCTTCTCACTGATCACCAATGTAAGGAGCATTCTTCCCACTGATCACCAATGTAAGGAACATTCTTCTCACTGATCACCAATGTAAGGAACATTCTTCCCACTGATCACCAATGTAAGGAACATTCTTCTCACTGATCACCAATGTAAGGAACATTCTTCTCACTGATCACCAATGTAAGGAACATTCTTCTCACTGATCACCAATGTAAGGAACATTCTTCTCACTGATCACCAATGTAAGGAACATTCTTCCCACTGATCACCAATGTAAGGAACATTCTTCTCACTGATCACCAATGTAAGGAACATTCTTCCCACTGATCACCAATGTAAGGGACATTCTTCTCACCGATCACCAATGTAAGGGACATTCTTCTCACTGATCACCAATGTAAGGGACATTCTTCTCACCGATCACCAATGTAAGGAACATTCTTCCCACTGATCACCAATGTAAGGAACATTCTTCTCACTGATCACCAATGTAAGGAACATTCTTCCCACTGATCACCAATGTAAGGAACATTCTTCTCACTGATCACCAATGTAAGGAACATTCTTCCCACTGATCACCAGTGTAAGGAACATTCTTCCCACTGATCACCAATGTAAGGAACATTCTTCCCACTGATCACCAATGTAAGGAGCATTCTTCTCACTGATCACCAATGTAAGGAACATTCTTCCCACTGATCACCAGTGTAAGGAACATTCTTCTCACTGATCACCAATGTAAGGGACATTCTTCTCACCGATCACCAATGTAAGGGACATTCTTCTCACTGATCACCAATGTAAGGAACATTCTTCCCACCGATCACCAATGTAAGGAACATTCTTCCCACTGATCACCAATGTAAGGAACATTCTTCTCACTGATCACCAATGTAAGGGACATTCTTCCCACTGATCACCAATGTAAGGAACATTCTTCTCACTGATCACCAATGTAAGGAACATTCTTCTCACTGATCACCAATGTAAGGGACATTCTTCTCACTGATCACCAATGTAAGGGACATTCTTCTCACTGATCACCAATGTAAGGAACATTCTTCTCACTGATCACCAATGTAAGGGACATTCTTCTCACTGATCACCAATGTAAGGAACATTCTTCCCACTGATCACCAATGTAAGGAACATTCTTCTCACTGATCACCAATGTAAGGAGAAGTCTTCCCACTGACCAATGATGTAAGGAACATTCCTCCCACCTACTTTATATCTGCTTCAACTTTTGCCTGACCACCCTTAGCTTGACTGCCAGTGACTCTCTCCATCCTATTATCCATGTATCCTGAGTAGCTCAGGCTGTATATGGCTCCATCATCTCTTCAGGATGCCAGGAGCTTCCCAAACCGTTTTGCACAATTTTGCATTGCTGCTCACATTTTTGGAGCCTGGTTCGAATTCTCATTGACTTCAATAGGTCTTCCACTTTGGTATTCCAAATTCCAGAAATTTACAGATGTTTTAAAGGTCTTGGCTGAACCTCAACTGATCAAACATTTTGGAAGTCCACTCATCTCTAGTGCTGAGCATTATAGGCATGCAGGTCTGGTGTTACGGATTTGTGTCTGCCTGCCTGAAGTTTATAAGCAGTCTCTGTAGTTCTGTAGATTTCTACACTGCCACCCATAGGTAAACTCTGGCATGACGACCAGACCATGAAAGGGAAGGATTCATGGAAAATTCCCATCAAAGTGATGACGAATCTTGGCACCCCAGATGTTTTGAAACTACATTCCCCATGATGTTCAAATACACTGCAGAGTGCATGAGCATCATGGGAAATGTAGTTCCAAAACATCTGGGGTGCCAAGGTTCACCATCACTGCTCTATCAGATACTTACCAAAACTTATAGATATAAGATGCTGACATCCACCAGAGGCGTTCCCCACCCACCCCTGCTTCTAATGAATGGATGACAAGAGTTGGGTTCCGGGAACAGGAAGAGATGTCTAGTTATAGTTTACATTCCCAGTAATATGATGGCCACCTTGATGCCACACAGTGCTCTAGAATGTATGGCAACATGGACCTTGCAAAATAATAGCTACAATATGGCGGCTCTGAGAGCTGTTTTACTCTAAGCCCTTGTAGACACAATCGGACATTCCGACAACAAAATCCGTCGAATTTTGTCAGACGGATTTTGTCCAAAACTTGTCGGAATGTTGTCGGAAAATCCGATCGTTCGTAACGTGATGACGTTATTTTGTTAGACGGGACTACGTGCAGGCTAGTAGCCAATGGCTTTGTTCTAGGAATTTGACCTTAGCATGCGTGGCACTTTGTGCGATCGGAATTCTCTATAAACGATTGGACAAAGTCCGATCGGACCATGTTGTCGGAAAGTTTTATAGCCCGGCTCTAAAACTTTGTCAGTCGGATATTCCGACAGAAACAGTCCGGTGGAGACCACACACGGTCGGATTATCCGACAACACGGTCCGATCGGACATTTTCCGTCGGAATGTCCGACCGTGTGTACAAGGGCTTAGATGACACCATCGGAAGGATAAGGTTGCAAGAACCTAGGTTTATTCCAGCCATTAATTGTAGAACCAATTAAGTCAAGATCCCAGTTAGGTTGCCGGTATGTTTTTAGGGTGTGGGCATAATCAGCAGGAAGAACATGAAAATAGTATTATGATCAACTATTGAGAGCGGATAGTGGTGAGAATGCCAAGCATCGCACCTCCGACATACACAGCTATACATTTAATCCGCTTGCTATGGGATGTGAGTCCCTTTTACGGTAGGCACCCTCAATATGTTCTATGAAGCAGCACACTCACTGGCCACTTTATTAGGTCCACCTTGCTAGTACCAGGTTGGACCCCCTTTGTCCTAATTCTTGGTGGCAGAGATACAACAAGGTGTTGGAAACGTTCCTCAGAGATTTTGCTCCATAGTGACATGATAGCATCACACAGTTGCTGCAGATTTGTCAGGTGCACATCCATGATGTCAGTCTCCTCCACCACATCCAAAAAGGTTCTCTATTGGATGAGATGTGGTGAGTGTGGAGGCCATTGGAGGACAGGGACCTCATTGTCCAGTGGTGAGATGATTGGAGCTTTGTGACATGGGGCATTATCCTGCTGGAAGGAGCCATCAGAAGATGGGGACACTGTAGTCATAAAGGGATGGACATGGTCAGCATGTAGGTAGGCCGGGGTGATTAAACCATGATCAATTGGTACTAAGGGGCCCAAAGTGTGCCAATAAAATATCCCCCCCCCCCACACCATTACACCCCCACCACCAGCCTGAACTGGTGATATCCCATCCCCCACACCATTACACCCCCACCACCAGCCTGAACTGGTGATACCCCATCCCCCACACCATTACACCCCCACCACCAGCCTGAACCGGTGATATCCCATCCCCCACACCATTACACCCCCACCACCAGCCTGAACCGGTGATATCCCATCCCCCACACCATCACACCCCCACCACCAGCCTGAACCGGTGATATCCCATCCCCCCCACCATTACACCCCCACCACCAGCCTGAACCGGTGATATCCCATCCCCCCCACCATTACACCCCCACCACCAGCTTGAACTGGTGATAGAAGGCAGGATGGATCCATGCGCCAAATTCTGACCCCACCATCTGAATGTCGGAGCTGAAATCCAGACTCATCAGGCCAGGCAACGTTTTTCCAATCTTCTATTGTCCAATTTTGGTGATCCTGTGCCAATTGTAGCCTCAGTTTCCTGTTCTTAGGTGACAGGAGTGGCACCCGGTGTGGTCTGTTGCTGTAGCCCATCTGCTTCAAGGTTGGATGTTTTGGGCGTTCAGAAATGGTATTCTGCATACCTTGGGTGTAACGAGTGGTTATTTGACTTATGTCGGACATTCTGATGACAAAATCCGTTGGATTTTTTCCAACGAATTTTGGCCCAAACTTGTCTTGCATACACACGGTCGCACAAAGTTGTCAGAAATTCCGATCGCGGTGAATTACAACACGTACAACGGGACTATAAACGGGCCAGTGGCCAATAGCTTTCCTCTCGTAATTTTTGTCCGTTGGAATTTTCTACACACGATCGGAATTTACACGATCGGATTTTGTTGTCGGAAAATTTTAGATCCTGTTCTCAAACCTTTTGTGTCGGAAAAGTCAGACGGAGCCCGCCCACGATCAGATTTTCTGACCACACGCTCCGATCGCACATTTTCCATCGGAAAGTCCGACCGTGTGTACAGGGCATTACTATCTTTCATCTGGCCATTCTCCTCTGACATCAACCAGGCATTTTCCTCCACACAACTGCCGCTCACTGGATATTTTCTCTTTTCCCCACCATTCTCTGTAACCTCGAGAGATGGCTGTGTGTGAAAATCCCAGAAATACTCAGACCAGCCCCGTCTGCCACCAACAACCATGCCACGTTCAAAGTCACTTAAGTCCCCTTTCTTCCCCTATTCTGATGCTCAGTTTGAACTTCAGCAAGTGGTCTTCACCTAGTCTAGATGCCTAAATGCATTGAGTTGCTGCCACGTGATTGGCTGAAAAAAACACTTTCATCTTTTTGAAAAAGGAGAGTGCTGAGGTTTGTACGCGCCTGTAAGACTCTCACTTCTTGCACAGACATGAAAGCATATTTTGTGGGTAAAAGGACGGGGCCACATATGTGCTGTGTATACAGGGAGTGTGCTCAATAGGTGTCCCAGCATTTAGCAGAAAGGTCAGCTTCAAATAATGTTTTCTAATTATTTGATGCCAAATGTGTGTGATTGGTGTTTATCTATGTATTCTTTGCAAGAGCTGCTGGGTTGTCGCATTATAAAACTGACTGTACTAAAAGAAGTAGCCAGCTAAACAAATATATAAATTATTTTAATAATGAACAATACCTTCTCGGATGTGTTCCTAATCCTTATTAGGATACATTTCCCAGTGCCATTTGGGATTCTTATCAAAATGTATGCAAATATATCTTCAAACTACACCCATATGCAGGGCCCTCTTTAAGGCAGGGCAAAAGGGGCAGCTGCCCTGGGCCCTGTCATTGTTATGGGGCCCAAAGCAGCTGCCTCATACTTGCCAACTATCCCAGTTTCCCTTGACCTTTGAAGTTGTAGTCCTGTGCTGTGTCCCGATATCTCAGTGTGAAGTGCTGGTACTAATGCTGCCCAGCTCTGCCCTATTGTTGTGTACAGATGACTCACCTGCAGACCCTGTTTAATATGTAAATAGTGCCGGCATTCACAAGTAAGCAGCTGCGGCCAGTGGCATTGATATGTAAATAAAGGCTGCATTCATATGTATATCATGCCCCCCTGCAGTGAGGAGATGATGTGCTGTAACCTCTAGCAACCGATCAGTGAGCAGTATTACCGTACAGTAATCTCTAGCAACCAATTAACCAGCAGAAATCATTTGCTGTAACCTCTAGCAACTAATCAGTGAGCCGTAATGTGTGCTGTAACCTCTAGTAACTAATCAGTGAGCTGTAATGTGTGCTGTAACCTCTAGCAACTAATCAGTGAGCTGTAATGTGTGATGTAACCTCTAGCAACTAATCAGTGAGCCGTAATGTGTGCTGTAACCTCTAGTAACTAATCAGTGAGCTGTAATGTGTGCTGTAACCTCTAGCAACTAATCAGTGAGCCGTAATGTGTGCTGTAGCCTCTAGCAACTAATCAGTGAGCCATAATGTGTGCTGTAACCTCTAGCAACTAATCAGTGAGATGTAATGTGTGCTGTAAACTCTAGCAACTAATAAGTAAACCGTAATGTGTGCTGTAACCTCTAGCAACTAATCAGTAAGCTGTAATGTGTGCTGTAACCTCTAGCAACTAATCAGTAAGCTGTAATGTGTGCTGTAACCTCTAGCAACTAATAAGTAAGCTGTAATGTGTGCTGTAACTTTTAGCAACTAATCAGTGAGCCGTAATGTGTGCTGTAACCTCTAGCAAGTAATCAGTGAGCTGTAATGTGTGCTGTAACCTCTAGCAACCAGTCATTATCAATAATGATATGCTGTCAACAGCAACCAATCGCAATTGCTGCCTGATCTGATTCAGTAAACTGATTTTAAGTCTATCTGCTATTTATTGTATGTCTCAGAGCAGGTGGAGAGTGAAATTGCATGGGGGAGGCCCAAATATATTTTTGCCCAGGGTCCAATCAATATTAAAGACGTCCATGCCCATATGGCCATGCCCACTTTTCGCAGGCTCCACCCACTGCTTTCAGTGGGGCACTCTGCCCCCGTCAGGAGACATGCTCGCAATACAAACTCCTACCTCATTGGCATCAGCATTATATGCAGCTGCAGCTTTAATGGTTTAGGAACATGTCATGGACCAAAACAGCACAATCAATAAAGTGAATTAATGCCTGTAGCGATACCCCCAGAGGAGTCACTAACTTGTTTCCTGGCTTCTCTGCACACTTCGCTCACTCAGCACTTAAGATATTTCAAAGAATATATTAGGAGGAGGCGTAAAAGTCCCAGTTCAAGTCATATAGAAGTTGCTGTGATCTCTCTCTTTCATTCCTGCTGAGACAGCCCCTCTTTTCCTCCCTTACAAATGGTGGGAGCGCTCTCCAGTATAGTCTGATCACACCAGGCATCATCTTTTTCCATTTGAAAATCGTTTTGAAGTCTTCACATGTATTTCAGCTATTTGATTTGAACTCCAGTTATTCGTCACTTTTGGAAGTGGACTCTTCTTTTTGGTCACTGTTTGGACTTGGGCGTTTATTCCTTGGAAACACACATTATGTTTTGCTTCGTTGCTTTATAGTGAACTTTCCTTTTCTATGTTATTGGGTGTATTCACTTTTTATGTATACTGTGACTACAGTTCAAGGTTCTTGAGGTGTTTATGTTTTAGCACTTTTGTACATGTATTTAGATTGAATGGTTCATTATCACTCTTCTATTCATATTTGTCATTTTCCCTACTGTGCACTTCACTCTAGTTATTTCACTTTTTCAGCGCTACGCTCATTTTTATACATTTATCTGAATTTTGTTTGCGTGTTGCAGGTTTACTTGTTTCTTTTTGGTTAGCGCAGTTTTTTTCCCCATTTTATATACATTGATGAGGTGGCACTTATGGGCACTGATGAGGTGGCACTTATGGGCACTGATTAGATGGCACTGATGAGGAGGCACTAATATGCCACACTTATGGGCATTAATACGTGGCACTGATATGTGGCACCGATGAGCACTGATAGGCGGCACTGATGGGCACTGTTAGGTGGCACTCATGGGCACTGTTAGGTGGCACTCATGGGCACTAAAAGGCAGCACTGTGGGCACTGATAGGTGGCACTGGTGGGCACTGATAGGCAGTACTGATGGGCACAGATGGGTGGCGCTGATGAGTGACACTGATGGGCATTACTCATGGGCATTGATTGACAGCAGTGATGGGCATTGATGAGAAACACCGATAGGCATCACTGATTGCCAGCACTGACTGACATCACTAATGGGCACTGATTGGTGGCACTTGTGGGCAGTGGTGGGCACTGATTACTGGCACTGATGGGCACTGATCACTGGCGGGCACTGATTGGTGACATTGTTGGCGCTATATTGTAATCAGGGCACTGACGATCAGTGCCCTGATTACATGTGTAGATGTCCCCTTGCATGGAGATGCCACTGATTGGCTCTCCTCACCACACGCTCTGTTAGTGTGAGGCGAGGAGCGCCAGTTACCGCCATCTCTGTGTTTACATTGTGACTGGCTGTGAATGGACACAGCCAATCACATGGTTAAAGAGCCTCGCGTCGAGCTGTGTCCTAGCAGCACGGCGCGGATGCGATCGCCGCACCGCACGCCCCCGCTGGGGTGCAAGAGCAGCCATTCTGGGATGCCGCCATATGGCGTCTTCCCAGAACAAGAGCCGCACCGGCCCGCCGTCATTTGGCGGTGGGCGGGTGGCAACTAGTTAAAAAACTAATTCGGAACAAAACGAATTGCACATGTGTAGCTGGAATGATCTGATTCAGAAAAAGGGGGGGGGGCTCTGGGGGGGGGGGGGGGCAGCTGCAGCACGGAAAGATTTTCACCTTAAACCATGAGACTTTACAACCCCTTTAAATGACAGGTGGAGTAAAAGAGAAAGAAGTCTCTCCCTGTTGAAGAAATTTAGCTATCAAAGGCAATTTCCACTCCTAGAAGCGCTGCCAGCGATGCCGGAGGAGACTGCACAGGCTAGCAATTTATGGCAGTAGACGATGATAGGATCATGTGTGACCTATATCTCAGCACGTTGCCCTTGAGAGACCAGATTGCGTCCAGATTTTGCCGTAAAATGAAGAAGTTTCCTCCAGGGATGACCGGAAAGCGATCCCGCTGCCCTTTGCCGGAGTCAGGGCCGGTGGTTCTCGGGGGCTCGGTAAATTCTTCCAAAACCTTCCATGCCCCAAACAGTAAAATAAAATGTTTATACTACTCAAAAAAAAAAAAAAGTATTGGAATGCAAAATATGTATTTATTTTACAAAGGATTTATTGTAAGCTTTTATTTTTTTTTTTTTTTTAAAACACAACGCAAGAACATGGTACAAAGATGCAATCATTTGGACAGGAGATAAGCCAAGCGCTCATAAAGCGAACGATACTGAAGAAAGGGAGGACAATACAAGGACAACGTAAAAAATTCATGGTACATCAGATTTACTAAATTTGTAGTGACAACCCCTCTCTCCGCGGGGCCTCCTCCTCGCAAATGGCGATAGTGACCTCCAACTGGGCAAAAGGAGAGACAGATTAAAGTGATACTAAATGCACACACTGTGCAATTTACAATCTCCCTTCTATTTCTCTATGTGGGTGATGGCGCTGTAATTATTTTAATGAAAAAAAAAAATCTAAGTCTCATAGGGAGGAAATGCTCAGCATAGAAACTCACTCACAGAAAACTGAGCATGTGCAGAGCTGCCAACACTGCTCTGCAAAATCTCCTAGCTAAATCGGGGACATGGACAGAAGGGGGAGATAGAGAGCAGCAGGATCAACCAGGTTTGCAGAATACAGAAAAGGGATCTCCTAGTGACTGAGTGAGTATGAACAGCATGGAACACACCATTTATTCATCATTTTTTATTTTTTTTGTGATATGGGTTTAGTGACACTTTAACCTTTATTCCCTAATCGATATACAGCTGTCACATTACCCAGCTCTCTCCCAGCCTGTCTGCAAGGAAACATAAGCAGGGGAGGAGCTTATTGTCCTCCGCTGCTGGCCACATGTTCAAAATAATAATAATAATAAATAAACAGCCTTTGGAATGGAGTAAAATAAATCATTTTCACCTTTTTCCTAAACAATATCCAGATGTCACATGACCCAGCTCTCTCCCAGCCTGTCTGCAGGGAAACATAAGCAGAGGAGGAGCTTCTTGTCCTCTGCTGCTGGTAGCGTGTTTGAAAAAAAGAATTGAAGAAAAACAAAACAAAAAAAAAGAACAGCCTTTGAAATGGAGTAAAATAAATATTTTTCACCTTTTTCCTAAACGATATACAGCTGTCACATGACCCAGTTCTCTCCCAGCCTGTCTGCAGGGAAACAGAAGCAGGGGAGGAGCTTCTTGTCCTCCGTTGCTGGTCACATGTTAAAAAAATAAAATAAAAAACAGCCTTTGGAATGGAGTAAAATAAAGAATTTTTACCTTTTTTCCTAAATTGATATCCAGCTGTCACATGACCCAGCTCTCTCCCAGCCTGTCTGCAGGGAAACATAAGCAGAGGAGGAGCTTCTTGTCCTCTGCTGCTGGTCACATGTTCAAAAAAAAAAATACATTTTTAAAAAAACTCTTTGGAATATAGTAAAATAATAAATGAATGTCAATAAACTGATTAAAATTTTCATACAAACATATATTACAAATCAAATCTTTATTATATTTTTAGCAATAACATGGTGTGGGGCGGATTTCTGCCAGTCATAGGCTGTGCCACGCCCCCTCCAGCCTGTGTCTTACAATAAGAGGGAGGTGAAGCCTCCATTAAATATACATGAAATATCCCGCCCTCATTGTGTTTAGCTGATTAGTGGGCATGGAGGAGGAGGGAGGGAGTGGGACTGTCATTTACCGCTGTGTATACGCCCACATGTGTGACTCTATAGTCACATGGGCTTCTCAGATGTGATAGGGAGGAAATGCTCAGCATAGCAACTCACTGAAAACTGAGCATGTGCAGAGCTGCCAGCACTGCTCTGCAAAATCCCCTAGCTGAATTGGGGAACGAGACAGAAGGGGGAGATAACGAGCAGCAGGATCAACCAGTTTTATTTGCAGAATAAAGAAAACAAATCTCAGAGTGAGTATGAACAGTGTTTAATACACCATTTACTGATAGTTTTTTTTTATGATGTAAGTTTACTGACACTTTAAGCCAAATGGCAGTAAGAAAAAGGACCAGGGAAACTTAGGGATAAAAGAAGAGATGAGGGGGTAGAAAGGAAGGAAGAAGGGATGGGGGGAGTAAGCAGAGAAGAAAGGGGGAAAGGGGCAAGAGGAGAAGGGAGGGGGATCTGTTTCTCTGTATGTGATAAAGGTCCTTGGAAGAACCTATCAGGCTGAGAGGCTGGATGCAATCACTATATGCAACCCGCAGGTCCCAGACCTTCAAGGACTTGGCATGTGTGTCGTTCCATATAGAAGTGAGCTTCTCATGGCCATAGATCCCAAGAGCAGTTTTTTTTTACTTCAGCAAGAGTATGTAGCTGCTCTCCTTACCATCACCAGGGCCTTTTTTTTTACTACATCGACTTGTGTCATTGTTATTTGGCTAAAAACGTACATGTGGGGATGCAATGGGGTACAAGAAGAGGAAGACATTAGCACATTTTGAATTTTCAAAGGCAGAAGACTTTTTGTAGCCTGCCTTGGGCAGTGGCAGTTGGGTTCTAGAAGATGATAAAAGGGAATGCCTCTTGGGTGTGTAGCGCTCACCCCCAAAAGGGCCGCTGATTCCCATAGGTTCCTCCAAAACAGTGCAGCAGCAGCCATGCACACAACGGTGTTGGAGGATGTTTGTGGCTGTGAGAGAAAAAGGGAAGCTTCTGGGCTGATTTGCTTCCCCATTCCTCCATGTACTCACAGCTCAGACAAATGGTCAGTGTGGAACAGTTTCCACCAAGCCTTGGCCAACATTGGACAGGCCACCAGAAAAACAAACCTCACCAGTTCCTATTCCTGGGGGGGGGGGGGGGGGTGAGGTGCCATGCTAAGAAGGAGGTCTGAGCTGTGAGTACATGGAGGATGGGGAAAACAAATCGGCCCGAAGCTCCCCTCTTTCCCTCACAGCCATCCTACATCCCCCACACCGTTGTGTGCCTGGCTGCTGCTGCACAATTCAGGGGGAACCTATGGTTAATTTGCGGCCTTTTTCGGGCGGAGTGCTACACACACAAGAACCATTCCCTTTTATCATCTCAAACCCAACTGCCACTGCCAAAGGCAGGCTACAAAAAGCCTTCTGCATTTGTAGAGTCAAAATGCGCTAATGTCTTGCTCTTCTTGTACCCCATTGCATCCCCACATGTACGTTCTTAGCCAAATGCCGATGCTTCAAGTCAGTGTAGTAAAAAAAAAAGTCCCTGACGATGGTAAGGAGAGCAGCTACATACTCTCGCTGAAGTCAACCCAACTGCAAATTCCTGATTGACTAGGAAACGTCTCCACCAAGACATATCCACGAGCCAATGGTAGCCTACCAAAAGCCTTCTGCATTTGAAGGGTCAAAATGTGGTAATGCTTTCCTCTTCTTGTACCCCACTGCATCCCCACATGTACGTTCTTAGCCAAATGGCGATGCTACAATCAGTGTAGTGAAAAAAAGTCCCTGACGATGGAAAGGAGAGCAGCTGCATACTCTCGCTGAAGTCAACCCAACTGCAAATTCCTGATTGGCCAGGAAACGTCTCCACCAAGACATATCCAAAAGCCAATGGCAGGCTACCAAAAGCCTTCTGCATTTGAAGAGTCAAAATGCGCTAATGCTTTCCTCTCCTTGTACCTCATTGCATCCCCACATGTATGTTCTTAGCCAAATGGTCATGCCACAAGTCAGTGTAGTAAAAAAAAAAGTCCCTGACGATGGTAAGGAGAGCAGCTACATACTCTCGCTGAAGTCAACCCAACTGCAAATTCCTGATTGACTAGGAAACGGTTCCACCAAGACATATCCACAAGCCAATGGCAGGCTATCAAAAGCCTTCTGCATTTGAAGAGTCAAAATGCGCTAATGCTTTCCTCTCCTTGTACCTCATTGCATCCCCACATGTATGTTCTTAGCCAAATGGTCATGCCACAAGTCAGTGTAGTAAAAAAAAAAGTCCCTGACGATGGCAAGGTGAGCAGCAACATACTTTCGCTGAAGTCAACCCAACTGCAAATTCCTGATTGGCCAGGAAACATCTCCACCAAGACACATCCACCAGCCAAAGGCAGGCTACCAAAAGCATTCTGCATTTAAAGAGTCAAAATGTGCTAATGCTTTCCTCTCCTTGTACCTCATTGCATCCCCACATGTATGTTCTTAGCCAAATGGTCATGCCACAAGTCAGTGCAGTAAAAAAAAGTCCCTGACGATGGCAAGGTGAGCAGCAACATACTCTTGCTGAAGTCAACCCAACTGCAAATTCCTGATTGACTAGGAAACGTCTCCACCAAGACATATCCCAAAGCCAATGGCAGGCTACCAAAAGCCTTCTGCATTTGAAGAGTCAAAATGTGCTAATGCTTTCCTCACCTTGTACCTCATTGCATCCCCACATGTATGTTCTTAGCCAAATGGCCATGCCACAAGTCAGTGTAGTAAAAAAAAAAAGTCCCTGATGATGGCAAGGTGAGCAGCAACATACTCTCGCTGAAGTCAACCCAACTGCAAATTTCTGATTGGCCAGGAAATGTCTCCTGTCCACCAAGACACATCCACCTGCCAATGGCAGTCTACCAAAAGCCTTCTGCATTTGAAGAGTCAAAATGCGCTAATGCTTTCCTCTCCTTGTACCCCATATTGCATCCCCACATGTACGTTCTTAGCCAAATGATCATGCCACAAGTCAGTGTAGTAAAAAAAAAGTCCCTGACGATGGTAAGGAGAGCAGCTACATACGAATCATTCCATGTGATATTTAAGGAATGAAAACCGGCGATAATCCTCCTCACTCTCTGATTTCACAGACCCTCAAAGGAGCGAGCTGAGCAATTACAATTAAGTCTAAGTGCAGCTCTTGTCTTTCAAAGGAAAGCGACAATAATAGGAATAGATGTGTTACATGGGATTATCGGCACCAAACATTTTCACTCGTAAAATTCAGACTTCAAATGGTGTTTGCACAGTATGCTAGGCTGGGCCGGCTACACAATAAGGATAAGAAAGCGGTGAATAGGGACGGGGCCACTCCTAAATTTCTTGGATATACAAGTAATAAAAGCACAAAAGAGGAAGAACATAGCACGCCTGTTTTGAAATTATAAACCAACTGGCCATGCACCTCCAGTCGTGTTTTTAGAAAAAAAAGAAAACTGGAGTCACAGGTTTTCCTTCTCTGCAAACAATTTGTGAAAGTTTGTCTTTACACGGCAGGCGCAGCGCTCAACACACAGCTAAAAAATGGTTTAACCCTTGTGTCAGTTTCCAAATAAAACACACAAAGGAGTTCCCACGCAGCAAGAAAAATCATCGACTGTTATCGGTGGTCAAAAACATTGTGTAAAACAAAAGAGTTGCGTGATACAACAAGGCTGAAAAATTTAAAAGTGCAGGGATAATTGCATGGGGTTTTATTTGTGCATGTAAAAATAAAATAAAAAAACTTTTCTTAAAACAAGTAACATGACTGAATAGTAAAGCTTACTTTCTGAGTCATTGTCCAGAACAATTATTGTATACAGATCAGGAGTTCTGAAGTCAGTTCTAGGGGAGGAGCAGGGGTAACCGAGCTGCTTAGTTTCTGCTGGGAGGGGAAGCAGGGGTAGCTGAGCTACTTAGGTGTAGGTTTGCTGTATGGTTTCTGCAAGTAGAGGGAGCTGGGGTAGCTGAACTGCTTAGTTTCTTCTGGGAGTGGAAGCAAGGGGTGAATCTGCTGCCTAATTTTTGCAAGCGGATGGAGCAGGGGGAGCTGAGCTGCTTAGTTTCTGCTAGGAGGAGAAGTGGGGGTAGCGGGGGTAGGTGAGCTGCTTAGTTTCTGCAAGGAGGGGGAGCAGGGGTCACTGAGATCCTTAGCTTCTGCTGGGAGAGTGACCAGGGGTAGGTGACCTACTTAGTTTCTGCAAGAAGGAAGATCGGGGGTCGCTGAGATCCTTAGCTTCTGCTGGGAGAGTGACCAGGGGTAGGGGTGCTGCTTAGTTTCTGCAAGAAGGGGGAGCAGGGGTCGCTGAGATCCTTAGCTTCTGCTGGGAGAGGGACCAGGGGTAGGTGACCTGCTTAGTTTCTGCAAGAAGGGGAAGCAGGGGTAGCTGAGCTGCTTAGTTTCTGCTGAGAGGGGGAGCAGGGGTAGTTGAGTTGCTTAGTTTCTGCAGGGAGGGGGAGCAGGGGTAGTTGAGTTGCTTAGTTTCTGCAGGGAGGGGGAGCAGGGGTAGTTGAGTTGCTTAGTTTCTGCTTGGAAGGGGAGCTGAGGTCGCTGGGCTGCTTAATGTCTTCTGGGAAGGGGAGCAGAAGGAACTGAGCTATGGAATCACTGCTGGGAATGGGAAGAAGGAGGTAGCTATAGGAGGGGGAGCAGGGGTCACTGAGATCCTTAGCTTCTGCTGAGAGAGGGACCAGGGGTAGGTGAGCTGCTTAGTTTCTGCAAGAAGGGGAAGCGGGGTAGCTGAGCTGCTTAGTTTATGCTGGGACGGGAAGTAGGGGTAGTTGAGCTACTAAGTTTTTGTTGGGATGGGGAGCAGGGGTAGTTGAGCTGCTTTGTTTCTGCTGGGAGTGGAAGCAGGGGTAGTTGAGCTATTTCGTTTTTGTTGGGAGGGGAGCTTGGGTAGTTGAGCTGCTTAGTTTCTGCTGAGAGGGGGAGCAGGGGTAGTTGAGCTATTTCATTTTTGTTGGGAGGGGAGCTGGGGTAGTTGAGCTGCTTAGTTTCTGCTGAGAGGGGGAGCAGGGGTAGTTGATTTGCTTAGTTTCCACTGAGAGGGGGAGCAGGGGTAGTTGAGTTGCTTAGTTTCTGCAGGGAGGGGGAGCAGGAGTAGTTGAGTTGCTTAGTTTCTGCTTGGAAAGGGAGCTGGGGTCGCTGGGCTGCTTAATGTCTTCTGGGAGGGGGAGTAGAAGGAGCTGAGCTATGGAATCACTGCTGGGAATGGGAAGAAGGAGGTAGCTATAGGAGGGGGAGCAGGGGTCGCTGAGATCCTTAGCTTCTGCTGAGAGAGGGACCAGGGGTAGGTGAGCTGCTTAGTTTCTGCAAGGAGGGGGGAGCAGAGGTCGCTGAGATGCTTAGCTTCTGCTGGGAGAGCAACCAGGGGTAGGTGAGCTGCTTAGTTTCTGCAAGAAGGGGAAGCGGGGGTAGCTGAGCTGCTTAGTTTATGGTGGGAGGGGAAGTAGGGGTAGTTGAGCTACTAAGTTTTTGTTGGGATGGGGAGCAGGGGTAGTTTTTTTTTTATCAAAAAGGTTTTTATTAAGCTCACAGGTATACAACAATTTCCAGTGCACCGTTACAGTTAAACATCTTTCACTTGTTAATGTACATACAGGCATTACATCATCACACGTTTCCCTTCTGTACCCCTCCTCCCCTCCATTTGCTCACATAACTCCTAGGGTTACCACATTCTGCTTGTCATGCCTGACCTAGGCAGTCTGTTTTATAGACCTTGTAGTAGTCTGGACATCACAAGCTCATTTGGGCTCAGCCCCGGTGTGTCCAGCCAACGTGACCATATACACTCAAACCTTCCCGGGCACCCCCTGGGGAGCAGGGGTAGTTGAGCTATTTCATTTTTGTTGGGAGGGGAGCTGGGGTAGTTGAGCTGCTTAGTTTCTGCTGAGAGGGGGAGCGGGGTAGTTGAGTTGCTTTGTTTCTGCTTGGAAAGGGAGCTGGGGTCGCTGGGCTGCTTAAAGCGGGAGTCCGTCGGGAGTTGCTGCAGTACTGCAGCTGCTGACTTTTAAAATAGTGATACTTACCTGTCCAGCGCGCCCGCGATGTCGGCACCCGAAGCCGATCTCTCGATCGTCTCTCGGGTGCTGCCGCCGCCATCTTGGGTATGGGAATCAGGAAGTGGAGCCTTTCGGCTTCATTTCCCGGTTCCCTACTGCGCATGCGCAAGTCGCGCTGCGCAATAAGAATGGACCCGCTGCCTCTGGGATCCGTGTGTTTCCCAGCAGGCAGCGGGGGACTTTCGGAAAGGGGCGTAATGTACGCCCCTTTCCGCAGAGAGCTATCCCGGAAGTGGGTGCAGATACCTGTACTGTACAGGTACCTGCACCCCCCTCCCCCCTGAAAGGTGCCAATTGTGGCGCCAGAGGGGGGGAGGGTTCCGATGAGCGGAAGGTCCACTTTAGGGTGGACCTCCGCTTTAATGTCTTCTGGGAGGGGGAGCAGAAGGAGCTGAGCTATGGAATCACTGCTGGGAATGGGAAGAAGGAGGTAGCTATAGCTGCTGAATCATTGCTGACAGGATGGAGCAAGGGGGAACTGAGCTGTTAAGTCACTGCTAGAAGGGGGAAGCAGGGGTAGCTGAGCTGCTGAGAGAATTACTTTACCTTCTTTAAAGTTTCAATGAATTGCTCCCTAGTGTCTGTAGCTACAGAGGGCTTGTTTTAAAGCTCATTTAAAGCTTGTTAAGAATGTGTAGTGTTTAAATACTTGAATGTGTATAGCCTTCTTACTGTAGCAAGGTCTCAGGCCTCCTTCAGTCCAATGAAGACCTCCAGAGCCAGAGATAGCTGACATGCTTCTGTATATGGTGGGTTGTGAGGCATGGTGGGTGCAAAGCAGGTAGATTCATTGGGCGCTAGACAAGACTTTGGGAGAGAGGGTTAGGGCCAGCCCAGGACACCCTTTGGTAGCTGCAAGTTTAATTGGAAGACTCAGAGACTTCAAAAGGAGGACAGCCATTCAGGGAAAGGCATCCAGCAAGACAACACATCTTCATGTGCAGGAATGCTGTCTCCTATGGCAAAAGTATTTAACAGTTCCTAACACAAAGTGTAACAGTTCCTTCACTTCCACTATAATCACTTGTTATAGTTCTTCAGCCCACTAAGCTCCCAGTTTCTCACTAGACTAGTTGATTCACTGCCACTGAATCCCTTGAGCTTCTCCAATCTTCATGGTGGTATCTTCCTCAAGCGTCACCCCCGCTTCTCTGCTGGGTCCCTAGCTTGGCACTCAAGATACTGCTCAAGCTTCACCCCGCTGGACTGCTCGGTCCCTGGCTTCACACACAAGGCTGCTCTGCAAGCGTCACCTCTGCTGGCTGGGTCCCTGGCTTGATTCCCACTGAAGTTTCCCATTTCTTCATCATCCCTGGTTGGTGAGAATACTGCTCCAGTACTTGCTTCAGATACTCACTGTGGTCCCTGGTAATAGGTTGGACCCTTAGTGGCGACAGCTTTCCCTCTACCTCCGACCCGACAGGTTCTCTGGTCGGCAGAACCGTCACTTCTGGTCTGACTGCAAGCCACAATCCCAACCCTGTGCTGCTCTCTCTTGCTTCTGGATAGGCCCTCAGACACCCTAGCAGCCAGATGTGCCCGGGATAGGCCCAAACTCCGGCTTAGCAGCCCAGGCAATACAACACATGTCCACTCAGTCCATGTGGCAAAGAACACTGATCACCTGACTTCACCCAAATATATAGGTTGTCCCAGCAGGCCAAGGGATTTAAGAAAACCCCTGTCCATTGGCTGGGATACCCCATATACCCATAATCTGACCTTGCATTGCTCTTCTTGTATCTAATGCCACCAGGTACTCGGCCACCTAACGGCAAAAGAGAGAAGCGTTGCAATTACAAACTTAGAGTGAAATCAATTGATCCTTAACAATAGGCCAAAGTAGCTATACCTGGCAGGTAAATTTAGGAGCAACCCTGCCTATGTGTTACATTACAATGGTTAGAAATGAGATTCCCAAACAATAAGAAATCATTTCCAGCAACAAGGCACCAAGAGTCCTGATGGATAAAACAAAATCTTCAGAGCATCAGTGAAGGTTATCATTTATCCAGGCCATGGTATGTCTCATAAAGGTTAGTCCCATTCAGCTGGACTTGTTCTGAAATGCGAAATACCTCCTCCAAGTGTCTTTTTCTGTTGTCAGTGAAGGTTCTCCAGTATCCAGGTCATAGTATATTTCAGCTTTTCTCAACCTTTTTAACACAACTGAACCCTTGAAAAAAATTTCCGGTTTCAGGGAACCCTCTTCTATTACACTTGTGGTTATTGTAACGTAGCAGACTATCCGGCGGACTTAGTCTGGCGGACTTTCCGCCGGACTGTCCGCCGGACTTTCCGAACGAGCTACCTGCCCACACACAGTACTTTTGCGGCAGACTAATACGGCGTACTAAGTCTGCCGGACTATCCACCGTACTTTTGAAATGAACGGACTCGCCCACACACGCGGAGGAAAGTCCGCTCATTTTGAGTGTGTCTCCAGGTAGCTGGGACCAGCGAAGGAGGCATCGCTGGCCCTGTCACCTGGTATGGACTTAAAGGGGAATATCGAAAAATCGGCGTGGGGGTCCCCCCCTAGGTCCATATCAGACCCTTATCCTAGCACGCTACCCGGCTGGCCAGGAAAGGGGGTGGGGTCGAGCGAGTGCCCCCCACCTCCTGAGCCGTACCAGGCTGCATGCCCCCAACATGGGGGGTGCCTTGGGGAAGGGTGGGGCCACGCGGCCCCCCACCCCAAATCACCTTGTCCCGATGTTGATGAGGACAAAGGCCTCTTCCCGACAACCCTGGCCATTGGTTGTTGGGGTCTGCGGGTGGGGGGCTTATCGGAATCCGTGAGCCCCCTTTAATAAGGGGTCCCCCGGATCCCGGCCCCCCACCCTATGTGAATGAGTATGGGGTACAATGTACCCCTACCCATTCACCTGTGAAAAAAAGTAAAAAAAAAACACAACACACAAGGGTTAAAATAGTTTATTGCACAGCTCCGGGGGTCTTCTTCCGCCTTCGGGGGTCTTCTCCCCGGACTCCTCCGCTATCTTCTGCTCTTTTGCTAGCTCTTTCACTAGCTGAGGAGCCCGGCTTTCTTCTTCGCCGCCGCTGCCCTCTTCTTCCGACTTTGGGGGTCTTGTCCCCCTCCACTGGTTCTTCTTGCCGGGCCACCGCGCCTTCTTCTAGCTCTTTTACAAGTGGTGGCCCGGTCTTCTATCCCCGCTGTAGCTGTCGTCGTCTTCTGTTCTTCTCTTCTGGAGATGTTGCCTCGTCGCTGTCTCTGGTCACAATGGCAGAGACGCGGCATGCGGCGACTTATATAGGGACATCACCGGATGATGCCCCCGCCCATTATGATGTCACAGTCCCCGCCCATTATGATGTCAAAGTCCGTTCATTTCAAAAGTACGGCGGACTGGCACAATCACGGCCGTACTGTCCGCCGAAATGCGAGTCCGGCGGACAGATTGGAGTGCAAAAATACTTTCTTAGTCCTCCGGACTTTTGGGTAAACTGCATACAGTCACTAGGGCAGTGTTTCTCAACTCCAGTCCTCAAGGCGCCCCAACAGATCATGTTTTCAGGATTTTCCTCATATGAAATGGCTGTGATAATTACTAAGGCAGTGAAACTGATCAAATCAACTGTGCAAAATAATGGAAAACCTGAAAACATGACCTGTTGGGGCGCCTTGAGGACTGGAGTTGAGAAACCCTGCACTAGGGCTCCGTTTTCAGGTCGGTACTCACAATGCCACAGGATCACCGGATGTCTCCTTTCCGATATCCACCGGGCACTCTCCAGCGAGGGAGAAACTAGGCTCACAATGCCACAGGACAGCTGGACACCTCCTGCCAACTTCCACTGGGCACTCTTGAGGGAGTCCATAAACAACAAAGAAAGGTGCTACTACCAGTGGTGAATTTTTGTGCTGCCCTAGGCAAGACTGAAACCGGTCGCCCCCCCCCCCCCCACCCCCAACATCTAACTTTGTCCCACCCCTTCCTGTTCATTGATGCCCACTACCCTCCAATCAAAAGGACTCTTACCATGCTTTTTGTTTTATTTTTTTTCAACTTTATTTTTTGTTGTACAGGTACATTTTTTAATTTTTATTATTTATTTAAAAATAAATATTTTTTTTTTTGGGGGGGGGGGGCTTTGGAGAGACATGAGGGATCTAAACAGACCTGTAATGTCTATTTTTTTAGACAGAGAAAGGGACTGAAGACAGTCCCTTTCTCTGCAGCCTGAGCTGCACTGTAGATGAATGAGATAGGGGTCTGTATAAATACTCCTATTCATTCATAAAATGAAATATAGTAAACAGTAGACATGTGCGCACTGAAATATTTTGTTTTGGAATTTAGTTTTCGTCTGAAAAATACATTTATTTTGTTACTCCCGAAATTCGTTTTTATTTATTTAGCTTCGTTTAAAAAATGCATTTGTCTGAAAATCCGAAATAATTAAGGTCGAATCTGTCATTGAAGGCTTATTATGGTGTCTGTCGAATGTTCTAAGAAGATTCGACGGAGCAGCTAAACTGTATGATGCTGCAATCGTACATTTCCGGTTGAATGTTCCGCTTACAAGCTATAGTAGAATTCTAATGTTGTAGGACACTAGTAATAATTATATTTATTAATTATTGTTACTAGTCAACCAACATTAGAATTCTTCTATAGCCTATGGGCGGAGCATTTGACCATAAATGTCCGCTCGTGGCGACTGCTTCATCGAATCTTCATGTTGAATCTTTTCTCTCTGTGTCGAATAATCTTGGACTAATAGAGTTAGGTTAGGCACATTCAACCTTTTTTGCTATTGTCTCTATAATGTTGAATCTTTTCTCTCGATGTCAAATCTTTTCTCTCTATGTTGAATCTTTTCTCTCTATGTCGAATCTTTTCTCTCTATGTTGAATCTTTTCTCTCTCTGTCGAATCTTTTCTCTCTATGTTGAATCTGTTCTCTCTATGTTGAATCTTTTCTCTCTCTGTTGAATCTTTTCTCTCTATGTCGAATCTTTTCTCTCTCTGTCGAATCTTTTCTCTCTATGTCGTATCTTTTCTCTCTATGTTAAATCTGTTCTCTCTATGTCAAATCTTTTCTCTCTATGTTGAATCTTTTCTCTCTATGTTGAATCTTTTCTCTCTGTCAAATCTTTTCTCTCTCTGTCGAATCTTTCCTCTCTATGTCGAATCTTTTCTCTCTCTGTCGAATCTTTTCTCTCTATGTCGAATCTTTTCTATGTTAAATCTGTTCTCTCTATGTCAAATCTTTTCTCTCTATGTCAAATCTTTTCTCTCTATGTTGAATCTTTTCTCTCTGTCGAATCTTTTCTCTCTCTGTCAAATCTTTTCTCTCTATGTCGAATCTTTTCTCTCTCTGTCGAATCTTTTCTCTCTATGTCGAATCTTTTCTCTCTATGTTAAATCTGTTCTCTCTATGTCAAATCTTTTCTCTCTATGTCGAATCTTTTCTCTCTATGTTGAATCTTTTCTCTCTGTCGAATCTTTTCTCTCTATGTCGAATCTTTTCTCTCTATGTCGAATCTTTTCTCTCTATGTCGAATAATTTTGAACCAATAGAGCTAAGGTTAGGCACATTCGACCACAGGTTCGATAGACACAGATTGCTATTGTCAGCATCATGTCAAATCTCCTATCTATATCGGACTGTTGTCACAACGAAAATGAAAATAAAGCACTTGTTAATGTCGGATCTTTCGGTTTTCGAATTCTGCACATTCGTTATTGTTTGTTAAAACGATAATGAAAATACCCGAAATTCGGATGAAAATGCATTCAGACGAAAACGAATGCACATGTCTAGTAAACAGTGTTTATTATATTTCATTCACAAACTGACAAATAGTAAACACAGTTTACTATTTGTCAGTGATTAATGAATACAGAAGCGATCAGCATCGGGGTTGCGGGAGTCATTGCAGTGGAGGGGTGGGGGGTGGCAGGAAGGGTTAGCCTGGAGGTGGCTGTGATGCCCCCCCCCCCCCCTGAAAACTGCCACCCAAGGCAAATGCAATTTTTGCCTCGTGGCAGATATACCCCTGGCTACTACCCCAAGTTAATGAAACTTCTCCTGAGCTGTCGGTGCAGGATGTGCAATTGCTCAGCTGCCAATGTGATGAATAGGTAAAGGACAATCCGCAATTCCATACATGTTCTTTAAATCAGTCCAATTTTATTGTATCTCTATAAAAGATAAAAGTACAGCAGAGGTAGACACGTTTCAGCTGCAACGGCCTTGTTCACAACATTAATGTACAAAAACAGCACAAGATACAGTGGAACCTTGGATTACGAGGATAATCCGTTCCAGGAGAATGCTTGTAATCCAAAGCACTCGCATATCAAAGCGAGTTTCCCCATAGAAGTCAATGGAAAAGAAGATAATTTGTCCCGCATTGAGTTCTATTGCATGCAGTACCGCATGTGGCCAGAGGTGGGGAAATACTCGGGGACAGCTCGGATGAATTCGGAAACCCTTGGAAACACTCGGGAACTGAGTATTTCCGAGTGTTTCCGAGTATTTCTGAGCGATTGCAAGTATTTCCAAACAGCTCCGAAACCATTCCAAGTGTCACCGGCGCCCCCGCACCTCTGACCAAATGTGGTACTGCACACCCCATTAGCTTGAATTCTGCTCATTTTGCGAGACAATGTTCGCAAACCGAGTCAGGATTTTTTTTAAAAACGTTGCTCGTCTTTCAAAACGCTCCTTAACACGTTCCACTGTATATACTTGTAAAAAAAACACTTCCCACCCCTCCCCCCCTTCATTGGTTACAGAGACTTCCAATTAGCCTCTTAATCCTCAAATTGATACAATGAGAACAGAAGGAAAGGAGGACTGAAAGTTGTTCTTTAGGAAAGCAAACCATGATAAGAATAAAAAATAAAGATAGAATGTATGTGATTCATAATAATAAAAATAAAATTTGATAAACAATAATGTAAATGGCCAAGGGGAGAACAAGATGGGACAACTGAATATGAGAAGTGGTGGAAGATAAAATGAAAACATATATATATACAGTGGTGTGAAAAAGTGTTTGCCCCCTTCCTCATTTCCTGTTCCTTTGCATGTTTGTCACACTTAAGTGTTTCGGAACATCAAACCAATTTAAACAATAGTCAAGGACAACACAAGTAAACACAAAATGCAATTTGTAAATGAAGGTGTTTATTATTAAAGGTGAAAAAAATCCAAACCATCATGGCCCTGTGTGAAAAAGTGATTGCCCCCCTTGTTAAAACATACTATAACTGTGGTTGTCCACACCTGAGTTCAATTTCTCTAGCCACACCCAGGCCTGATTATTGCCACACCTGTTCACAATCAAGGCATCACTTAAATAGGAGCTGCTTGACACAGTAAGGTCCACCAGAAGATCCTTAAAAGCTACACATCATGCCGAGACCCAAAGAAATTCAGGAACAATTGAGAAAGAAAGTAATTGAGATCTATCAGTCTGGAAAGGGTTATAAAGCCATTTCCAAAGCTTTGGGAATCCAGCGAACCACAGTGAGAGCCATTATCCACAAATGGTGAAGACATGGAACAGTGGTGAACCTTCCCAGGAGTGGCCGGCCGCCCAAAATTACCCCAAGAGCGCAGCGACGACTCATCCAAGAGGTCACAAAAGACCCCACAACAACGTCCAAGGAACTGCAGGCCTCACTTGCCTCAGTTAAGGTCAGCGTTCATGCCTCCACCATCAGGAAAAGACTGGGCAAAAATGGCCTGAATGGCAGAGTTCCAAGGAGAAAACCACTGCTGAGCAAAAAGAACATCAAAGCTCGTCTCAATTTCTCCACAACACATCTTGATGATCCCCAAGACTTTTGGGACAACATTCTGTGGACCGATGAGACAAAAGTGGAACTCTTTGGAAGGTGTGTGTCCAAGTATATCTGGCGTAGAAGGAACACTGCATTTCATAAAAAGAACATTATACCAACAGTAAAATATGGTGGTGGTAGTGTGATGGTCTGGGGCTGTTTTGCTGCTTCAGGACCTGGAAGACTTGCCGTGATAAAAGGAACTATGAATTCTGCTGTCTACCAAGAGATCCTGAAGGAGAATGTCCGACCATCTGTTCGTGTACTCAAGCTGAAACGAACTTGGGTTCTGCAGCAGGACAATGATCCTAAACACACCAGCAAGTCCACCGCCGAATGGCTGAAGAAAAACAAAATGAAGACTTTGGAGTGGCCTAGCCAAAGTCCTGACCTGAATCCTATTGAGATGTTGTGGTATGACCTTAAAAAGGCCGTTCATGCTCGAAAACCCTCTAATGTAACTGAATTAGGACAATTCTGCAAAGATGAGTGGGCCAAAGTTCCTCCAGGACGCTGTAAAAGCATCATTAAACGTTATCGCAAACGCTTGGTTGCAGTTGTTGCTGCTAAGGGTGGCCCAACCAGTTATTAGGTTTAGGGGGCAATCACTTTTTCACACAGGGCCATGATGGTTTGGATTTTTTTTCACCTTTAATAATAAACACCTTCATTTACAAATTGCATTTTGTGTTTACTTGTGTTGTCCTTGACTATTGTTTAAATTGGTTTGATGTTCCGAAACACTTAAGTGTGACAAACATGCAAAGGAACAGGAAATGAGGAAGGGGGCAAACACTTTTTCACACCACTGTATATATATATATATATATATATATATATATATATATATATATATTAATACATACTAGCGTAAAATGTAAATCCAGGTCCCACCTGAGGGTCAACGCCATTTGACATTTGATGTTTGAATCCTAAAAATCCACCACGCCTCTCTATTTAAAGGTCGTCTACCCCTGTCTCCACCCCGGGGCATTGGAGTCAATCTCTGGATGCCAGTGAACCTGAAAGAAGGCAAATCCCCAGCATGGCATTCTCTGAAATGCCGCAAGGCATTTGAAATATGTTTAGCATTGGGATTCGGAGTGTCACAGTAATGTTCCCCTATTCTAGTGCGTAGAGCACGTGTATTGCACCCCACATACTTCAAATTACATGCGACACAAAATAAAATATACACTACAAAACGAGTCCCATAATTAATGTACTGTTAAATTTAAAGCTTTCTCCTGAGATAAAAGAGGGGCATTCAGATGACAAAATCGACATGTTTTTAAATTACATGGGAAACTACCAGGCTAGGACAACCAGGTAGGTTGTCGTTTCTGCGATGTAAAGAGGCTCGGGGACAGAAGGGAGCCCAATGTGGGGGGCCTCCGACTGGAGAAACTGCAACCTATCCCCAGAACTTTATGAAGACCTGTATCTGAATAGAGAATGGGCAAATTTCATTTGATTATGTCCACCACCTGTTTGTACTTCTCAGAAAAAGTAGCATAGCTTCCAACTGTCCCTGAGTTTGAGGGACTGTCCTTGATTAGGAACAATGTCCCTCTGTCCCTCTTTCCTCCTCATTTATCCCTCATTTTGATCTGATCTCTATGTAGCAGCAGTGTTCTGAAGAGCGCGGCGCTATGCGTTTTTCAAAATTAAACTTTGCCTAAACTGCAGTTTGGTTTGGGTTTCTTTGTCTAAATTGGACTTCTGTGTCAGTCTGACTGGGCTGTGAGATGTTCAGCCTGGCCACAGGGGGCACTGTCTCTATGGTCTGGTCAGGCGCTTAAGTTACTCTCTTTCGGAGCCAGGTCAGTGGGAGTGGCCCTCTCGCTGTGCCCTCTGGGAGAGGGTATTTAAGATGCGGATGTCACGTAGTTCAGGGGTTCCGGTCCAGTATGATGTGCTGATTACATGGTCCTGGTCCTCCTGACCAGCCCCCAGGAAGGCTATGGCCTGGGGTGCGGATCCACCTGACTTTAATGCCTCTGGGCTGGCTAGCCCAAGGCAGGGAAACCAGAGGAGAATTCTGAGGTGGATGGGTGGTGTCTCCGGTTCGGGAGAGACCCAGTGTACTTCAAGCATTCCAGGGTGGGACTCTTTAGAAGAACACCACGTACGCAGGGCCGTCTTTAAGGGAGGGCAAAAGGGGCAGCTGCCCTGGGCCCTGTCATTGTTGGGGGCCCAAAGCAGCTGTCTCATAGATGCCAAATATGCCAGTTTAAATTCCCTTGTCCCTTGAAGTTTTAGTCATGTGCTGTGTCCCGATATCTCAGTGTGAAGTTCTGGTACTAATGCTGCCCAGCTCTGCTAACTCACCTGCAGACCCTGCGTTTACGTGTAAATAACCGGCATTCATATGTAAAAAGTTGGGAGGTGTGAAGTAGTAACAAAGATGGCTGGACCATTATTGTCAGTTCTCCCTTCTCCCATATGTTTTTTTCTCCCATACTTCCTAATACCTGGTGTAGCGGTTGACATTTTGGACAAAATGTCATATGCATGTAAATTTAGTTTTTGCCTCAGAACAGTAGGAGTTCTGAGGGTGATTCTGTAGGTTAGGCCTTAATACCAGTCTGGCCAGGCTGTGTTTGGAAGTTCAGTGTTTGGAAGTTCTGTCTGGTCATGTGAATGGTGAGGTGCACATGACAGGCCAGAACCAGGTCTGGTTGGATGTTTATGTATCAGCCTTCTCGGAGCCAATCAGTGGAGTGCCAGGGCCCGCTGGGGAGTCTGGGAAGGGGTACTTAAGAGGTGTGGGTCACGTGGTTCGGGGAGAGGTGTTCGTGAGACCCGTGTGGTCTGTTCTGGTTCCAGGATCGGGGTAGCCCCATGAGGGGTCCCGGTCACGGGGTGTTCAACATCCTGCAACATGTTCCTGTCAGTGGCCCCTGTTAGACCTGCCTGGTCTGGGGTAGGGATCCGTCTGTTCCCGAGTTTCGGAACCCGATGGTCCGAGGCGCAGTAACTGAGGGAGGATTCAAGGTGTCCGGGTGTGCTCTCAGCTTGGAGAGGCGCCATAGCTTGTGGAAGTGACCGGGGGAGGACTCTTCGGAGGAGGGCCGGCAAGTGGCATCCTGGGAAGTGCCTGGTTACTGAGTTGGGAAGGACATTGACGAATTCACATTTTTCCAGTACCATTGAGGACACGGTAAACGTTCCAGGTACGGAGGAAAAAGGTTCCTGTTCACCCCTAGTTGCAACTTGTACACGTTCGTAGGATTGTTCAAGTTTTGAGTCAACGTGCTGACTGCCATGATCTCTGGCTAGAGATCTGTTCAGCCTTGAAGTACCCAGTTGCAAGTGGCTACTCTCTGGGTGGAAATAGAGACTTTACTAGATTAGCAGTTCAAGGTGCCTGAGTTCTTCATCCCGTGCCCTCTGTTCCCCAAGAGACTGTGTTGTTGAAAGTTATTGCTGCAAAATAAAACATTTTAAAGAGGACCTCATCTGTGTCAGCATTCAAGTTGTTGGGTATCAACCCTGGGAACCCCTAGACGTGGAAGAGCAGGCCAAGAGAAGGTAACTGGTAAGCCCAATAAGTCAAGGCCGCCCTGCAACGGGTTATGGCCGATACACTGGTGTCCTATGAAAAGTATTGTCTAGGGACACTCCACTCTGCTTCTCTCTGACGTGATCAAATCCCTTCCTAATCACTGTACCCCAATAACCTCTCTGTACCAGCCTGGCAGTGATGTTATCACATTCTTAAAGGCTGTATCTGAAGAGCAATTCCTCCGGGCATGAGAGAATTCCCCCATAGCGATGGAGCTGACGGTATGGGATGGGTGGCAGCTCGTAGCAAGTAATGTATTACCTGAGCATTGCTTCCTGTAGGTACTGGTGTGTATGGACCCCAGTCTCTGGATCCCCAGTCAGGGTGATATCCAGGAAGTCAATGCTCAGAGAACTCAAACTGATTTAAAGAGCATTTATAGAGTTGTGGATTGTCCTTTATCTATTCATCATTCCTGAGGGAGCTCTCCAGAACAAAATTCCAGACAAATCCTTCAAATAGGCCCTCCAGCTATGCTACAGCTGGGACCTCATTGAGCATATGGCAGCCTTCCAGCAAAGTGCCCTTAGGGGCAGAGCCCCCTCAATCGAGGGACTCCTCCTGCAGGACTTGACCCATGCAGAGGCGTATCTAGGGTATTGCAGCCATGGCAAGTGACATGGGCGCTATGGGGGGGGGGGCGCAAAAATGCTGCCCGGCACAAAAAAAAGGCCCACCTGTCCTCTTGCGGCTGCCTCCCGCACAATCTAGTCCCCAGCGCCATGGCCTGCCTGCTGGAGCGCGGCGCTGGCACAGCACTTCATTAGCAAGGGAGGAGGGAAACAACAGGCGCCCCCATGATGGCCGATAAGTTGGCTCTGTCCAGAGTGACCGCCATAGGGTAACTGGCAGAGGCGGGGCCTAAAGCTCCTCCTACCCTCCTCTGCGCAACTGCTGTTTGCTTCATCTACTCTTCTCGGGGGACTCCCGGGTCTGTGTGATGTACCGTGACACCAGTGAGGACTCTGAAGGGGAACCTGGAGGCTGGAGACCAGGAGAAGAGAGAGATGTCACTAGAGAGAAGAAAAATGATTGGAACACCCCCAGGCAGCAGCAGCAGCAGCTGGTATTAGTACAGTACTTGTCACCACGATCTTGATCATCATGTGCATCAGGCGAAAAGGGGTCAAATCCGCCCCCGAAAAATGCCGCTTTGCTGGCGGTATGGCAGCGCTGCCCCATTGATTTCAATGGGCAGGAGCTATGTAGGAACGGTGGAGGAGCGGTGTATTCACCGCTTTTACAGCGCTGCAAAGAAGCTACTGTCAGGCCCCAGTGTGAAAGCACTGGGTTTGCAGCTGAGGCTTTTTTCAAGCGATATTTTTAGCACTGTAGCGTCTGAAAAATGCCTCAGTGTGAAAGGGATCTTAAAGTTATCATGTGAGCTTCTGCATGTGTGCCAAGCAGACAGGGCCGGTGCTAACACTAGGCAAACTAGGCAGCTTAGGGCAACCGGCCACTGGTGATCCTACTCCCTCTCTACCTCTGTACAGTGTCAAAGGCGCTGGTGCAGCATTTTTGGGTGCTGTTACTGTATTTATGGGTGCTGGTGTTAGTGCATTTGCAATTTGTTAATTGGAAGATTAAAGAGTTTGACTTGTAGTTTTGTTAACTGTTTTTTTTTTGTTAAGGTTATCTGAAAGATGGGTTTCAAATGTTTTGACAGGGGCGCAGTTTCAGTTCTTGCCATAGGAGCCATCACTAGTTACGCCTCTGGACCCATAACCAACTCAAAGTGGGGTTCCACCGCCGTTTTTTTTTTTTTTTCTGGGTAATTGCAAGAATAATGTTTTCTAATTATGTTACTTACTTTTTTATTTTCGCTAAGTGTCTTGCTGCCGTTTTTCGGTATTATAAAGGCTTTATAAAAACGTCTCCTGACGTTTTCCATTTTGCCTGTGGGCATGTGAAGCCCACAGGCATTGTCTTCCGGGACACTGTGCTGCTAATGTCCCAGCATGCACCGCCCGTATAATCTCCGATCTGGCGCCTGGGCGCCGCACAGACTCCTGGGAAATTGAAAAAACGATCCCAGGAGCCCAGTGCGGCCGACAGGAAGAGCTGACCTGCCGCTGAAGCCCCGCCCATATCCGCAGCAGCACCGCCCCTTTCCGGAATCTGCAGGAGATTTAAAAAAAGAAAAAAAGACAGCTGCAAGGTAAGGGGGATATCCAGCGATTAGAGGACAAGATAATCCCATAGGCAAAGGAGTAGGAATTCGGGTGGAACTCCGCTTTAACTCCTTCAATATTTATGGGCTCTTAAGCCACCTACTGGGTACACCTCACCAGTGATTGGTTGGGTTCCCAGGTAGCCCTTCGGCCTTTCCTCCCACTGTGATTCCAGAACCATCTAGAACGCAGGGAAAATAATCAGACCAGCAGCTTCTGAAATACTTATCAGGCTAAAGCAATCAATTGACTGCTCCATTGGCTACAGAGGAGCCAGACTACATGTACCTAGCATCCTATACTCTAACTACTAGGAGGGTGCTACAAATTATCTTTAATTCACTCCCTGGTCATCTGCATATTCCACATGTAGGCTGCAAATACAAGGGGCATCCATAACCCCACTGTGCGCTTGCTAAGCTTTCCGAATAAGAAAGCACAGCACTGCTTGCTCACTTGTTGCCTGCTTCTCAACTGAAAATCAATACAGGTCCGTGGAAGTTAGCAAAATGGTAAGGATGAAATAATATGATGTAACATATCGAAATTCGTACAAGAAAAGAAAATTGAAAGAGTAAAATCTTACATTTTTAGTCACTGATATAATAAATGAAAATGTAAAAAATAATTCCAATAGATTCTTAAGCAATATGAAGAAGAAAACTTGACAATCACATTTTATATCTACATTCAGCAATAAGAACTTGGAAGCGTAACTCTGTTCTTTTGTTGTGTAGCACTTACCGGCTAAAGGAAATGGATGTATATATGTGTGCATTATATATCATTGCACAAAACTGGTATCCTCCAGCATCTAGCCGATACTTGAAATTTGGTGGTTTAGTGTAACCATGGAAACTAGCCTGGTTCCATAGGGCTGACATCATTCCGTTCTCAGTACATGAACCTAAATGTTTACGATTTATTAAAGTTTACCTTTGATCTCAACCTTCGTCGGGGATTATTAGATGGTGGGAGCAGGCAACTCCAGGGTGATGTGTTTGAGGAGCCACTCTGCTTTCCCAAAACTTGTTAACATTTTTTATTCCAGAAGATCTTTCAGAAACTGCCGTTTGTAAACGACCGTATTCCCAGAAACTCTGAGCGGTCGGTTGAATTGATTATGACCAGAAGTAGAAGCTGATGCACCTTCTTCATGAGGCCTATATAAATGGCCCAAATTGGGTATCCTTTTCCCGAAGAATATTCTGCTCCAGGCTGCCCTCTGATTTATGGCCACTTTCGAGCTTAGGTCTGCTTTATGTTATATAGGAGCTCCTCATGGTCATTACTCCTTCACTTTGAAAGAGGCTAGTTGAGGTTGAACATGTTGGGTCTCTGGCTGTCTGAGAGGCTCATCTCTGTGTTCTGTAGGTTCCAGCCAATCAGGACACTCCTAAAGAATATCTTGGAGGTATTATACGTTCCAGTAGACCAGCCTTTCTAACACAGAGGAACCCTTGACATAGTTCTCCGGTCTCAGGGAACCCCCTGCTTAAAATTAGAAATCTACAACTCATGATACATTAGTGTGATGGTCAGTGGGAAGAATGGTCCTTACACTTGTGGTCATTGGGAAGAATTACCTCCTTACAGATAGCTAAAAAGATCAATGGTGTCAGTGAGAACTTATCTGAGAGGCAGAAATTGCCCAATGCTGAAGGAACCCCTAGCAACCCCTGGAGGAGCCCTGGTTGAGGATCACTGCAGTAGACATTGGCGGTGTTCAGCGTACCCTAATTGAAGGGCTTGTCAGTTGATGAGGAGGTTGATTGACCAGTTTAACCTGCTGCTCCAATAGGACCAACAAATGCCACAAGCAGGGCAGGACTTAGGGTGGTGAGGGCCCCTGGACTTGAGTCACTTTTGGTCCCTACCTTCTATACATTACCGTATTTATCGACGTATAACACACACCAGCGTTTAACACGCAACCCAAGTTTAGAGGGAATTTTAGGGAAAAAAACTTGAGGGAGGTTTAAAGAGGAAGTAAACCCTTACAAACCACTTTGACCTACAGGTAAGCCTAGATTAAGGCTTACCTGTAGGTCCAAGAAATATCTCCTAAACCTATATGGTTTAGGAGATATTTGCCCGAAAACGGGCACCGCTGTCTACGGCGCATGCGCCGTAGACAGCGGCGCGCAGGTGCACTAAACGCGGCAGTTCCAAGAATGGAGCTGCCGCATTTGTCGACTCCCGTGCGCATGCGCGGGAGTGACGTCATCGCGGCTTTGCCGAATGACAGCGGCGGAGCTGCGAGACGCCACTCCCGTGCGCATGCGCGGGAGTGACGTCATCGCGGCTTCGCCGCTGTCATTCGGCGGAGCTGCGAGACGCCACAAGCAAGATGGATGCGGCGGACTACAGGGGACAGCGGCGACTTCGCTGGCTCCTGTGTCAGGTAAGTGACACATAATGGGCTACTATGCGATGCATAGTAGTCCATTATGCTTTACCTTTGCAGGGAAAAAAAGAGGAAGTAAACTCATCAGGGTTTACTTCCTCTTTAAGGAAAAAACTTACATTTAAATGCCCATCAATGCAACCTTATCAGTGTCCATCTGCAGCCTTGCCCATCCATCTGCAGCTTTGTCCAGTGTCATTCGCAGCCTTGTCATTGTAGTCTTGAAGTTTAAAAATGGCGCCGCCGAGATACAGAGTTCTGTGTATCTCGGCGGCTCTCGGGTCCTCTCGGCGGCTCTTGGATCCTCTCACAGTCCCGAGTGGAGCCAAGAGTAGCAGAGTCTACTTGACTCGGCTCACAGTCATGCTCAGTCCCTGTGTTATGTCCATCATAGGGCGGGACTGGGCGTGACTGTGAGCGGAGTCAAGCCGAGTACACTCGGCTGTGTATTTCGGGGAGCCTGCGGGGCCCCCTATTGGACGGGGCCCATGGGCTTGAGCCCAGTCAAGCCCAATGGTAAGTCCAGCCCTGGCCACAAGGTTAAAGTGGTTCTAAAGGGAGAAGGTTTTTTTACCTTCTCGTATACCTTCTCGTATTCTTCTTTGCATCCTTCTGGGTGCAACCCCCCCCCCCCCCCAGCCCCCTTATACTTTCCTGAGCCCCATCTCGATCCAGCATTGTGCATGACAGCAGCGGCTCTCTCGGGTCTCTCTCTCCTCATTGGCTCACAGAGCAGTGAGAGCCATAGGCTCCTGTTGCTGTCAAATCACAGCCAGTGAGCCAATAAGGAGAGAACAAGGTGTGGGGGGGGGGGCGGAGCCGAGACAGGCTCTGTGTGTGACTGGACAATATCCATTCACAGGAGCCCGATTTGCAACCCTGCTCAATCACCCCCCCATAGCAAGAGGCTTGCTATTGCGGGCACTCGGCAGAGGGAAGGAGCCAGGACCACCAATGGGGAACCAAAAAAGAAGAGGATCACAGCTGCTCTGCGCAAAATCATTACATAGAGCAGGAAAATATAACATGTTTGTTTATGTTTTTTTTTTTTTATTAATGCTTTTAATCTTGCTTTAACTGTTTTATTTGCTTGCCTTTTCAAGTAACACCACAAAGTTTTACTCTGAGAACCAGCACTGACTGTTGTCTATAACATCTTCTTCTTGCTGATCAGTCTGCTTAGGAGCATTGTTGAGTCCATTTAACGTTCTGCCATTTCACTCAGCTCTGATGAAGGGGGATTGTATGGCCCCCCCGAAACAGGTTGGTGTCCTTTGGCCTACTTGTTATAAATATGTCAGGACCTGGATCACCTGTTGGTGGCACTGCGCTTCCTAGAGGGGAAGGTTGTAGCTCCAGTGTCCACCAGCGGGTGTCTCATAGCAGCCAGCAGATCCCAGTAATCAGCTCCATCTAGTGCTGGCTGCTGGGAGGGTATTCACTCCCTCTTCTGTTGTTACACTTTGCTCCAGCGTCCTATTTTGCTGCCAGATACTGCTAGCCATTTATCCTGTTCCTGCTTTAGATTGTGCCTTGTACCTATACCCTGAGCCACGCTGGCTTATTCCTACTACCTGGTTATGATCCCAGTTTTGGTTCTCCCTTACTATACAGTATGTTCCCTGCTCCTCTAGCTTTACCTGGCTTTTCTGTGTTCCCCATTTCTATACACTATATTGTCAACAGTATTGGGACGCCTGCCTTTACACACACATGAATTTTAATGGCATCCCAATCTTAGTCTGTAGGGTTCAATATTGAGTTGGCCCACCCTTTGCAGCTATAACAGCTTCAACTCTTCTGGGAAGGCTGTCCACAAGGTTTAGGAGTGTTGTCTATGGGAATGTTTGACCATTCTTCCAGAAGCGCATTTGTGAGGCCAGGCACTGATGTTAGACGAGAAGGCCTGGCTTGCAGTCTCCACTCTAATTCATCCCAAAGGTGTTCTATCAGGTTGAGGTGGTCAGGACTCTGTGCAGGCCAGTCAAGTTCCTCCACCCAAAACTCGCTCATCCATGTCTTTATGGGCCTTGCTTTGTGCACTGGTTGGCAGTCATGTTGGAACAGGAAGGGGCCGTCCCCAAACTGTTCCCACAAAGTTGGGAGCATGAAATTGTCCAAAATGTCTTGGTTTGCTGACGCCTTAAGAGTTCCCTTCACTGGAACTAAGGGGCCAAACACAACCCCTGAAAAACACACTCCTAAACCTTGTAGACGGCCTTCCCAGAAGAGTTGAAGCTGTTATAGCAGCAAAGGGGGGGGGGGGGGGCCAACTCAATATTGAACCCTACGGACTAAGACTGGGATGCCATTAAAGTTCGTGAGCGTGTAAAGGCAGGCGTACCAATACTTTTGGCAATATAATGTATATGGTCTGGTCTGGTCTCAATATTTCCGCGGAGATTTGGCCATCCCCGCTGCTGATTCTTGACATCCCAGTTGAACATTAACCACTTCAATACCGGGCGCTTTCACTCCCTTCCTGCCAAGGCCAATTTTCACCTTTCAGCGCTGTCGAACTTTGAATGACAAATGACCCATTTGAAAATGATATCATTTTGTTCACACAAATAGAGCTTTCTTTTGGTGGTATTTAATCACTGCTGAGTTTTCTATTTTTCTTAAAACAAAAATAGACTGAAAATTTTGAAAAAAAATGTGCTTTTCTTCATTTCTGTTATAAAAGTTTGCAAATAAATAATCTTTCTTTATACATTTAGGCCAAAATGTATTCTGCTACTTTTTTTGGGTGGAAATAACCCAAATCAGTGTATAGCATTTAGTCTGTAGTTACAGAGTCCACAAACTATGGGATATACAGTGCCTTGAAAAAGTATTCATACCCCTTGAAATTCTCCACATTTTGTCATGTTACAGTCAAAAATGTAAAATGTATTTTATTGGGATTTTATGTGATAGACCAACACAAAGTGGCACATAATTGTAAAGAAAATGATAAATGGTTTTCAACATTGTTTACAAATAAATATGTGAAAAGTGTGTGGGGAAATTAGTATGGCGCCCCCCGGAGTCAATACTTTGTACCCCTTTCTCTGCAATTACAGCTGCAAGTCTTTTTGGGGATGTCTCTACCAGCTTTGCCCATCTAGAGAGGGACATTTCTGCCCATTCTTCTTCTTTGCAGAATATCTCAAGCTCTGTCAGATTGGATGGAGAACGTCTGTGAACAGCAATTTTCAAGCCTTGCCACAGATTCTCAATTGGATTTAGGTCTGGACTGTGACTGGGCCATTCTAACACATGAATATGCTTTGATCGAAACGATTCCATTGTAGCTCTGGCTGTATGTTTCGGGTCGTTGTCCTGCTGGAAGGTGAACCTCCACCCCGGTCTCAAGTCTTTTGCAGACTCTAATGCCGTGTACACACAGTCGGACATTCCGACAACAAAATCCATGGATTTTTTCAGACGGATGTTGGCTCAAACTTGTCTTGCATATACACGGTCACACAATGTTGTCTGAAATTCCGAATGTCAAGAATGCAGTGACGTACGACGAGCCGAGAAAATTGAAGTTCGATAGCCAGTACGGCTCTTCTGCTTGATTCTGAGCATGAGTAGAACTTTGTGCGTCGGAATTGTGTACACACGATCGGAATTTCTGACAACAGATTTTGTTGTTGGAAAATTTGAGATCCAGATCTCAAATTTTGTGTGTCGGAAATTCTGATGGAAAATGTCCGATGGAGCCCACACACGGTCAGAATTTCTGACAAAAAGCTCCCATCGAACATTTTCCGTAGGAAAATCCCACCATGTGTACACGGCATAACAGGTTTTCTTCTAAGATTGTCCTGTATTTGTCTCCATCCATCTTCCCATCAACTCTGACCAGCTTCCCTGTCCCTGCTGAAGAAAACCATCCCCACCACATGATGCTGCCACCACCATGTTTCACGGTGGGGATGGTGTGTTCAGGGTGATGTGCAGTTTTAGTTTTCCCCACACATAGCGTTTTTCTTTTAGGTCAAAAAGTTTAATTTTGGTCTCATCTGACCAGATCACCTTCTTCCACATGTTTGCTGTGTCCCCCACATGGCTTCTCACAAACTGCAAATGGAACTTCTTATGACTTTCTTTCACCAATGTCTTTCTTCTTGTCACTCTTCCATAAAGGGCAGATTTGTGGAGAGACGACTAATAGTTGTCCTGTGGACAGATTCTCCTCCCTGAGCTGTGGATCTCTGCAGCTCCTCCAGCGTTACCATGGGCCTCTTAGCTCTTCTCTGATGAATGCTCTCCTTGCCCGGCCGGTCAGTTTAGGTGGGCGGCCATGTCTTGGTAGGTTTGCAGTTTTGCCATACTCATTCCATTTTTTCAGATGATGGATTGAACAGAGCTCTGTGAGATGTTCAAAGCTTGGGAGATTTTTTTATAACCTAACCCTGCTTTATACTTCTCCACAACTTTATCCCTGACCTGTCTGGTGTGTTCCTTGGCCTTGGTGATGCTGTTTGTTCACCAAGGTTTTCTAACAAACCTCCGAGGGCTTCACAGAACAGCTGTATTTATACTGAGATTAAATAACACACAGGTGGACTCCATTTACTAATGCAGTGTTACCATAGTAGCTTTGTACTACTCTGGGGAAGTGATCAGGATTTTTAGTTTCTTTTTGTCACATTGTAATTGCTTATAACAGTGAATTTCGCTGGTATAAGCAACAATTTTTACTGAATGAAGCTCAATGTGTTTTCTTGTGATTAGCTGTGATTGGCTCTGTCTGTACCATATGATTACTGTGACCAATCATAGCTAGCACTGCAACTGTACACCATGGAAGGCATGAAAGGAAGCCATCCGTGGTTTACAATTGTCATGTGATCTGCTGTGATTGGTCACAGCAACCACATGGTACTGGCCGGGGGCCGGTACAGTGGTCTGTCATCGGCTGGGTCTAGCGGACACTGCCGATGACAGATCGGGCCACCCGGATCGACCAAAGTGCTGCCCGTCCCTCATTTCGCTATAGGCCGGGCGGGAACTGGTTAAAGACTTTTGATTTCCAAGGATTTTTTTGATTTGGTGCTCTCTTTGACCTATTACTCTTAGATTTTTTTTTATCTCAGGTGAATGTCCTCTCTTGGGGGATCCTCATCCATGTGATGAACTGCCAAATGTAGGTCAATTGGATGCATGTAATGACTTACTTTACATTTTCACAACCCGTGAAAATCCACATCCAGCTCCCCTCCACCACTACCTATTTGAATGACTTGACATACAGTAGATATACAACAAAACTGCATTCCAAAAACTCCCGGACTTCTAGACCAGGGGTCTCCAAACTTTCTAAACACAGGGCCAGTTTACTGTCTTTCCCATCATTGGTGTCAGTGAGCCTCATTGTTGGTGTCATTAGTAGGAATTGTGCCCCATCTTTGGTAGGAATTGTGCCCCATCATTGGTGTCAGTGAGCCCCATTGTTGGTGTCATTGGTAATAATTGTGCCCAAAGTGGGCAACACAGTGGTGTAGTGGTTAGCGCTTTCACCTAGCAGCAATAGGGTCGCTGGTTCAAATCCTGAGCACGACACTATTTGCCTGGAGTTTGCATGTTCTCCCTGTGCCTGCGTGGGTTTCCTCCGGGTACTCCGGTTTCCTCCCACACTCCAAAGACATGCTGGTAGGTTAATTGGACCCTGTCCAAAAAATTGGCCATAGTATGTGTATGTCACAGGTTAAAGGACCGCGTAAAAAGCTGCAGATGGACACCGGTGGCAAGAAAGCGACCTGAGGTGATTCAGTTCGCATAGGTAGCGCTATACAAGTCACTCATTCATTCCATCATTGGTAGGAATTGTGCCCCATCATTGGTGTCAGTGAGCCCCATTGTTGGCGTCATTGGTAGGAATTGTGCCCCATCATTGGTAGGAATTGTGCCCCATCATTTGTATCAGTGAGCCCCATTGTTCGTGTCATTGGTAAGAATTGTGCCCCATCATTGGTGTCTGTGAGCCCTGTTGTTGGTGTCATTGGTAGGAACTGTGCCCCATCATTGGCATCATTTGTAGGAATTGTGCCCCGTCATTGGTGTCAGTGAGCCTCATTGTTGGTGTAATTCGTAGGAATTGTGCACCATCATTGGTAGAAGTTGGACCCCATCATTGGTGTCAGTGAGCCTCATTGTTGGTGTCATTAGTAGGAACTGTGCACCATCATTTGTATCAGTGAGCCCCATTGGTCGTGTCATTGGTAAGAATTGTGCCCCATCATTGGCATCGTTGACAGAATTTGTGCCCCATCATTGGTGTCTGTGAGCTCTGTTGTTGGTGTTATTCGTAGGAATTGTGCACCATCATTGGTAGGAATTGGGCCCCATCATTGGTATCAGTGAGCCCCACCATTGGCATCATTGGTAGGAATTGTGTCCCATTGTTGGTGTCAGTGAGCCTCATTGTTAATGTCATTGGTAGGATGTTTTGCTGTGCTTGAGAATATACCCATAATAATGCTGGTTGCTCTGGTTATTGATCTATATACATGAGCTAATTAAAATATACAGCAGGTAAAATAAGTACTGAGCACGTCATCATTTTTTTAGGTAAATATATTGGTAAAGGTGCTGCTGACATGAAATTTTCCCCACATATCGGTAACAACCCGTGCAATCCATACATACAGAGACACCAAAACAAATAAGGTCAGAAATGAAGTTCTGTGTAATAAAATGGAAGGACACGGAGGAAAAAGTATTGAACCCGCTAACTGAAATGTATTTAATACTTGGTACAAAATCTTTTGTTGGTGATGACCGCTTCCTGTATGGAGAAACGAGTCACATGCGTTGCTCGGGTGTGATTTTGGCTCGTTCTTCCCCACAGTCTTTAAATCTTGAAGGTTCCGTGGACCTCTTCTATGAACTCTGATCTTTAGTTCTTTCCATAAATGATGTTCTTTCCACTTACGGATCATGGCCCCAGCAGTGCTCACTGGAACATTCAGAGGTTTTGAAATCCTGTAACCAATGCCATCGGTATGTTTTGTATAACAATAAGGTTGCAAAGGTTTCTTGAGAGAGCTCTCTGCTTTTACCCATCATGAGATGTTTCTTGTGTGACACCTCGGTAATGAGACACCTTTTTATAGGACATCAGGTGAGACTGAAGCGGCTGATATTAATCTGCAGTGACGAGGGGCGGGATTGCTTTCTAATTACTTTTAGATTTCAGCTGGTGTCTTGGTTTTCCATGCCTTTTTGCACCTCCCTTTCTTCATGTGTTCAATTCTTTTTCCCTGTGTCATCCCATTTTATTACAGAGAAATTAATTTATATACTTATTTGTGTTGGTGTCTTTGTATGTATGGATTGCACGGGCTGTTACCGACTCGTTTTGCACAGAGTGGCCCCGATCCTCAGCTTCTGGGGTCCCCGGTGGCTCTCGCGGCTCCTCCCCCCATCAGATATCCCCCTAGGAGAAGTGGTCTCCAGGGGGGGGGTTATCTTGCGGACACACTCCCGAGTCCAGCATTCAGCATTCTTAGACACAAATGCCGGACTCGGCCCCGCCCCCCAGTACCCACATCATTGGATTTGATTGACAGCAGCAGGAGCCAATGGCTGTGCTGCTATCAACCTATCCAATCAAGATCCGGGACCCCGCGCAGAGAGGGACAGCGCGTCCCCGGCGTGGGAATTACGTGGCTCAGGTAAGTAAAATGGGGGGGAGCTGGGGGGCCGGTGACTGCCAGAAGATTTTTCACCTTAATATATAGGCTGCACGAGGGTTTACAACCTCTTTAAGTTCATATGAAAGGGAGATGAAGTGTGTTGAGCTAAGATCCAGTTTTATTCAATGAGTTTTTATTTATAGGTTTGGTTAAAGGCTCCCTCTTCATGAAATAACGTATATAAGATATTTTTACAGACCTGGTAGGATATTTTATGGTATTTTTTATACATTGGTGGGAATTGTGCCCCATCATTAGTGTCGTTGGGCATTGTTGTTGGTGTCATTGGTTGGAATTGTGCCCCATTGTTGGTATCACTGAGAGGAATGGTGCCCCATCATTGGTGTCATTAAGAAGAATTGTGCCCCATCATTGGCGTCATTGGGCCCCATTGTTGGTGTCCCTGGGGGGGTGGGGGGACTGTTTCCCATCGTTGGTGTCAATAGGAAGGAATTGTGCTCCATCATTGGTGTCAATAGGAAGGAATTATGCCCTTTCGTTGGTGTCAATAGGAAGGAATTATGCCCTATCATTGGTGTCAATAGGAAAGAATTATGCCCGTTCATTGGTGTTAATAGGAAGGAATTGTGCCCCATCGTTGGTGTCAATAGGAAGGAATTGTGCCCCATCGTTGGCATCAATAGGAAGGAATTATGCCCTTTCGTTGGTGTCAATAGGAAGGAATTATGCCCCATCATTGGTGTCAATAGGAAGTAATTGTGCCCCATCGTTGGTGTCAATAGGAAGGAATGATGCCCTTTTTTTGGTGTCAGTAGGAATGAATTATGCCCCATCATTGGTGTCAATAGGAAGGAATTAAGCCGTTTCATTGGTGTTAATAGGAAGGAATTGAGCCCCATAGTTGGTGTCAATAGGAAGGAATGATGCCCTTTTTTTGGTGTCAATAGGAATGAATTATGCCCCATCATTGGTGTCAATAGGAAGGAATTGTGCCCTTTCGTTGGTGTCAATAGGAAGGAATTGTGCCCCATCGTTGGTGTCAATAGGAAGGAATTATGCCCTTTCGTTGGTGTTAATAGGAAGCAATTGAGTTGAGTTGAGTAGGGAGGAACCTTAACGTAGCGCAGTCTTACCCCGAAGAGTCCCGACGCGCATAATTGTGCCCTTTAGTTGGTGTCAGTCAATGAAAAAAAGCCCTATGGTCTGGATAAAAGCAAGCAAGGTTGCAGTGTTGAAGACCACTGCTCTGAACCAGGGATATGCAATTAGCGGACCTCCAGCTGTTGCAGAACTACAAGTCCCATGAGGCATAGCAAGACTCTGACAGCAACAAGCATGACACCCAGAGGCAGAGGCATGATGGGACTTGTAGTTTTGCAACAGCTGGAAGTCCGCTAATTGCATATCCCTGTTCTAAACCAACTTTAACCCCTGGTGGTCACCATCTGTTTGTTCTCCAGATCCCAGAATCACAAGGAAAATAATTAGGGGGCTTCTTTAACCCTTTTGCGCCGACCATACGCAAATTTGTGTTCATGGCTTGAAGGGGTTAAACCAGGGTAATGCTGCTGGGCTGTTATCCTAAGGAGCGGGAAGGGACATTCCGCCCACCGCATTCTGCCGCTCTTCCTGGGTCTCCTGTCCCACCGGGAGACCCGAGCCACCAGCCGGCACGTCCGCCGCCCAGACTGAGACTGGAACAAAGCCGGATTCAGCTTTGATTGCGTCTCCGGTGTAAAGTCCCGGAAGCGACGTCACAACGTCACTTCCAGTTTACTCAGCTGCCAATGCCGCAGATTTAAAAAAAATTACAGTATTCACCGATTTTGGTGATCTGAATACTTTCAAGTGCAAAGGAGGGGTTTGGGGTCTTTTAGACCCCCGATCCTGCCATTAAGAGGACCTGTCACCACCTATTGCTGTCACAAGGGATGTTTACATTCCTTGTGACAGCAATAAAAGTGATCAGAATTTTTATTTTTATTTTTAAAGTGACAATGTAAAAAAAAAAAAAGAAGAAAATAAATAAGAAAAAATAAATAAACATTTTTAAAGCGCCCCCTGTCCCCGCGTGCTCATGCAGCAAAGAAAACGCACACGTAAGTTGCGCCCGTAAATGTAAAAAGTGTTCAAATCACACATGTGAGATATCGCCGCAATTGCCAGAACGAGAGCAATAATTATAGACCTCCTCTGTAACTCTAACCTGGTAACCATTACATTTTTTTAAAGCGTTGCCTATGGAGATTTTTAGGTATCGTAGTTTGTCGCAAATCCACGAGTGTTCGCAATTTCAAAGCATGACATGTTAGGCATCTATTTACTCGGCGTAACATCATCTTTCACATTATAAAAAAAAATTTTTTTATTAATTAAAGTGTCTTTTTTTGCCCAAAATTGCGCAAATACCGAGGGACATAAAATATTGCAACAATCGCCATTTATTGTCTAGGGTTTCTGCTAAAAAAAAAAAAAAAAATATATATATATATATATATATATATATATATATATATATATATATATATATGTTGATTCTTCTGTTTTTTTAGGGTTTCTGCTATAAAAATATTTTATATATATATATATATATATATATATATATATATATATACATATATATATATATATATATATATATATATATATATATATATATATATATGTATACAGTGCCTTGCGAAAGTATTCGGCCCCCTTGAACTTTTCAACCTTTTGCCACATTTCAGGCTTCAAACATAAAGATATAAAATTTAAATTTTTTGTGAAGAATCATCAACAAGTGGGACACAATTGTGAAGTGGAACGAAATCTATTGGATAATTTAAACTTTTTTAGCAAATAAAAAACTGAAAAGTGGTGCGTGCAAAATTATTCGGCCCCTTTACTTTCAGTGCAGCAAACTCACTCCAGAAGTTCAGCGAGGATCTCTGAATGATCCAATGTTGTCCTAAATGACTGATGGTGATAAATAGAATCCACCTGTGTGTAATCAAGTCTCTGTATAAATGCACCTGCTCTGTGATAGTCTCAGGGTTCTGTTGAAAGCGCAGAGAGCATCATGAAGACCAAGGAACACACCAGGCAGGTCCGTAATACTGTTGTGGAGAAGTTTAAAGCCGGATTTGGATACAAAAAGATTTCCCAAGCTTTAAACATCCCAAGGAGCACTGTGCAAGCGATCATTTTGAAATGGAAGGAGTATCAGACCACTGCAAATCTACCAAGACCTGGCCGTCCCTCTAAACTTTCAGCTCAGACAAGGAGAAGACTGATCAGAGATGCAGCCAAGAGGCCCATGATCACTCTGGATGAACTGCAGAGAACTACAGCTGAGGTGGGAGAGTCTGTCCATAGGACAACAATCAGTCGTACACTGCACAAATCTGCCCTTTATGGAAGAGTGGCAAGAAGAAAGCCATTTCTCAAAGATATCCATAAAAAGTCTTGTCTAAAGTTTTCCACAAGCCACCTGGGAGACACACCAAACATGTGGAAGAAGGTGCTCTGGTCAGATGAAACCAAAATCCAACTTTTTGCCCACAATGCAAAACGATATGTTTAGCGTAAAAGCAACACAGCTCATCACCCTCAACACACCATCCCCACTGTCACACATGGTGGTGGCAGCATCATGGTTTGGGCCTGCTTTTCTTCAGCAGGGACAGGGAAGATGGTTAAAATTGAGGGGAAGATGGATGCAGCCAAATACAGGACCATTCTGGATGAAAACCTGTTGGAGTCTGCAAAAGACCTGAAACTGAGACAGAGATTTATCTTCCAACAAGACAATGATCCCAAACATACAGCAAAATCTACAAAGGAATGGTTCACAAATAAACGTATCCAGGTGTTAGAATGGCCAAGTCAAAGTCCAGACCTGAATCCAATCGAGAATCTGTGGAAAGAGCTGAAAACTGCTGTTCACAAACGCTCTCCATCCAACCTCACTGAGCTCCAGCTGTTTTGCAAGGAAGAATGGGCAAGAATTTCAGTCTCTCGATGTGCAAAACTGATAGAGACACACCCCAAGTGACTTGCAGCTGTAATCGCAGCAAAAGGTGGCTCTACAAAGTATTAACGCAAGGGGGCCGAATAATTTTGCACGCCCCACTTTTCATTTTTTTATTAGTTAAAAAAGTTTCAAAAATCTAATAGAATTCGTTCCACTTCACAATTGTGTCCCACTTGTTGGTGATTCTTCACAAAAAATAAAAATTTTATATCTTTATGTTTGAAGCCTGAAATGTGGCAAAAGGTTGAAAAGTTCAAGGGGGGCGAATACTTTCGCAAGGCACTATATATATATATATATATATATATATATATATATATATATATATATATATATATTTTTTTTTTTTTTTAAGCAGAGATCCTAAAAAAACAGAAGAACCAACTTATATATATATATATATATATTGCTTATTGATAGGACTTCTGATTTATAGCAGTTGATTCCTTGAAGTGAGCCTGTGGTCAGGCTATGGACAATATTTAAAAATGATGCATTCCTAAAAATCCTTCATGTAACCTTAGTCTTTCATGCCTATTTCTGACATTTGTTGCTTACAAGTTAAAATCTGTATTTTTTGCTAGAAATATAGATGTATATTATATATATATATATGTGTGTGTGTGTTGGTACTTCTAGTTTTTAAAAAAAAAAACAGAAGAACCAGCATATATATATATATATAATGCTGGTTTCTAGCAAAAAATACAGATTTTAACTTGTAAGCAACAAATGTCAGAAATAGGCATGAAAAGGTTAAAGGGATTGTAAAGTTCATTTTTTATTTTTTTTTAAATAACAAATATGTTATACTTACCTCCACTGTGCAGCTCGTTTTGCACAGAGTGGCCCCCTGAACCTGCTCTTCTGGGGTCCCGCGGCGGCTGTCTCTTCTTCTTCCTGCAGGTACTTCTCACGTTCATTTGAGCTCCCTCGCATGGTGAGAAGCACCTGCGGGCGCGCTCCCGTGATACAGCCGGTGGCTATAGCCGCTCGCTGTATCACACGGCCCCGCCCCCGGCGCTCTGCGTCAGTGGATGTGATTGACAGCAGCACGAGCCAATGGCTGCGCTGCTTTCCATCCATCCACTCCAGCCAATCCGTGGCCAGGCTGAGTGGTGAAGAAGAACGGAGGGATTTTCGAGGGGTGAGGTAAGTAAAACGGGGGGGGGGGGGGGGGGCTGGGGGCAGTGTCAGATGTTTTTTCACCTTAATGCATAGAATGCATTAAGGTGAAAAAACATTTACCTTTACAACCCCTTTAAGGCTAAGGTTACATGAAAGGTTTTTAGGAATGCATCATTTTTAAATACTGTCCACAGCCTGACCACAGGCTCACTTCAAGGAATCAACGGCTATAAATCAGAAGTCCTATCAATAAGCGATCGTTTCCATTGAGAAGAAAACAAACTGTCCTGATGGATAAAACAATCAAATTTTAACATATTGATTTTTTTTATCTTCATTGCCTTAGTTTGAACAAAAGATCATCTGAAGCAATGGAATCCCTGATCGATCGATCCTTTACTGTTACGCATAGTGCCAGCAGGAGTGTGAGATCTGCGATGGCTCCCATTGGTGGTAAAGTCACTAAAGGCCGGTTTCTACTTTGACGTATAATAGATCCGGAGCAGAAGATTTTCTTGTGGTTTGACGTGTAATAAAATCGGTAATGCCAGGTTTATTGTTTCATTTCATTTACTATACAATGGCTTTCTAATGGCATTTTGTAGACGATTGCTAATATAATTTTGTTGAAAGCTTCATCCATGATGTACACACATCAGTACAAGGACGGGTTGGGCAGATTTCAGTGCATGTTCTGTTGTACACCTCTACTGCCAGGTCTGTGATATAATCCTGACAATTGCTTATGGGTGTTGTAATAAGTAATTGCTTATCATTTAACCCTCCCCGTTTCTTATAGGGCAATATGTGAGCATATCCAATTTCCAGCTCTGCATTAGACATACAAAAGCCAACTTTAACCTCTTGCCTACCGGGCACTGTCCCCCCCTTCCTGCCCAGGCCGATTTTCAGCTTTCAGCGCTGTCACACTTTGAATAACAACTGCGCGGTCATGCAACATTGTACCGATGTGATATTTTTATCTTCTTTTTTTTTTTACACATTGGTGATATTTAATCACCACTGGGTTTTATTTAATTTTTATTTTTGCTAAACAAATGAAAAAAGACAGAAAAACTTTTTAAAAAGAAGAAGGAATGCACATAGCGTAATTCCGTATGGATAGGTAAAAATTTAATAGACAAGTAAGAGAATTACACTCACATTTCCAATGTAAAAACAGCGCTTTTAAGACAGTATCGTGGAATCAACATAGCAGCCCAGCGCGTTTCGCCTCAATAGGCATCATCAGAGGTGAAACGCGGCGGGGAGCTATGCTGATTCCACTGATACTGTCTTGTAAGCGTTATTTTTACCTTGGAAATGTGAGTGTAATTCTCTTGTCTATTCAATTTTTACCCATCCATACGGAATTACGCTATGTGCATTCCTTCTTCATTTTATATCTAACGGTTGGGCGGGCTGCCCTTTATTATCCTGCCTACTGACATCCACTGTTCTGAAACACCCCCTGGAAGCTGCGGTTGTACTGTGAGCCTGAATCATCCTGGGCATCTCACAAAAGCCTGATTGACTCATTAGGTGTATACCTATCTGAGTTTATTTAGGGGTCAAGTCCTGGGGAAAAAAGTGTGGGAACTCCCACCCAAGATACACTCCCGCACAAAAAAAAAGAAAAAAATAGGACATCGGGGCACATCAGGGCAGGGGGCATATCAGGGCATGGGACACATCAGGCCACATGGCACATCAGGGTACAGGGCACATTACGGCTCATCAGGGCACATTATGAGGCACATCAGGGCACATTATGGGGCACGGGGCACATCAGGACATGGGGCACATCAGGGCATGGGGCACATAGCACATGAGGGCATAGGGCACATCGGGGCACATTATGGCACATTATGGGGCACATTAGGGCACATTATGTGGCACATTGGGGCACATCAGGGCACATTATGGGGCACATATCACATCAGGGCACATAGCACATAAGGGTATGGGGCACATCAGGGCATGGGGCACATCAGGCTACATGGCACATCAGGGTATGGGGGGAACGTTGGCACATTATGGCACATCATGGCACATTATGAGGCACATAGCACATCAGGTCACATAGCACATAAGGGTGCGGGGCACATCAGGCCACATGGCACATCAGGGCACAGGGCACATCAGGGCACGGGGCACATCAGGGAACATTATGGCACATTATGGGGCACATAGCACATCAGGGCATATTATGGGGCACATAGCACATCAGGGCACATGACACATCAGGGCATGGGGAAACGTTGGCACATGGGGACACATTATGGGACATCATGTGCCACATTATGGCACATCATTATGGGTCACATAGCACATCAGGGCACATTATGGCACATCAGGGCACATTATGGGGCACATAGAACATCAGGGCACATTATGGCACATTATGGGGCACATAGCACATCAGGGCACATAAGGGCACGGGGCACATCAGGCCACATGGCACATCAGGGCACAGAAGAGAGGAGGGGCCGCCGGGGAGTGAACAGTGCTGTGTGAAGTGAGGGAGAACTTACTACAGCCAAACGCTTCCTGCGCTACTCTGCATACATCTTATTTGGGTGGCTCGAGTCCTGCAAAGGGAACGGCGTTCCCGCTGTGAAAATAGTGCAGGGACGCCGTTCCCACACGTTCCCACAGGACTCGAGCCCTGAGTTTAATCCTTCCGATAAGCGATTGGTGACTTTGGTCTTTTATCAATTTCCATTTATGTGATACTCATAATTTGATACACCCATATGACCCATTGGACTGTTATTCATTACAGGCTTAGTCCTGAGCCAAATAAATGTACCTACACTAATAGCAGTGGCGTCGGAAGGGGGGGCTGACAGGGGCTGGACCCCCCGAGTGTGCCCCCAAAAAGCCCCGGGTCTCGATATTGCTAAATTCATTATTAGCCCCGAGCCGTTTACACAGGCAACAGGGAACAATCTCCCACTTATCCAGCGAGGCTGAGTGATGTACAAAAAATCCCACCTCCGGGACCCGGCTCCTATGATGGACGTCCCACTGGTCCAATGCCATTACCGCGGGACGTGTGATGTCCACCATAGGCGCTCCCGGGTCCAGGAGGAGGTGGGAATGACACTGCGGCCAGGCTGGGCACTGGGAGATCTCCGCTCGCTCTGTGTAAATGGGCGGTCAGCAGAGAGGCTCTCCTATGCTTGTTCTCTCTCCCTGGTGCGTGCAGCCTGCATTCTCAAATTGGTCATGGATGAGATGGGCTACACTATAAAGGTAAGACGGAGCTACAGGGGTGTCAAGAGGTCACCTGTCACGGGTGGGTTGATGAATGTGTTCGGTGGGGTCAATGTATGTGTCAGGGGGCCAGTGTAGGTGTCAGGGGTTGTCAGTGTAGGTGACGGGGGTCAGTGTAGGTGTCGGGGAGGGTCAGTGTAGGTGTCAGGGGGTCAATGTAGGTGTCAGGGGGGTCAGTGAAGGTGTCAGGGGGATCAATGTAGGTGTCATGGGGGTCAGTGTCTGTGTCAGGGAGGTCAGTGTAGGTGTCAGGGGGATCAGTGTATGTGTCAGGGGGTCAGACTGACCTGGTCAGTGTAGGTGTCAGGGGGGATCAATGCAGGTGATGGGGGAGTCAATGTAGGTGTCAGGAGGGGTCAGTGTAGGTGACTGGGGTGTCAGTGTAGGTGTCAGGGAGGATCAATGTATTTGTCAGGGGGTTCAGTGTCGGTGTCAGGGGGGATCAATGTATGTGTCAGGGGGGTCAATATAGGTGTCAGTGTAGGTGTCAGGGAGGATCAATGTATGTGTCAGGGGGGATCAATGTATGTGTCAGGGGGGTCAGACTGACCCGGTCAGTGTATGGGTCGGGGGAGATCAATTTAGGTGTCAATGAGGGTCAGTGTAGGTGTCAGGGGGGTCAGTGTAGGTGTCAGGGGGGGTCAATGTATGTGTCAGGGGGGTCAGACTGACCCGGTCAGTGTAGGTGTCGGGGGATCAATGTAGGTGTCAGGGGGGGGTCAGTGTCGGTGACAGGGGGGTCAGTGTAGCTGTCAGGAGGGTCAACATATGTGTCAGGGGGGTCAATGTAGGTGTCAGGGGGTTCAGTATCGGTGTCAGGGGGGATCAATGTATGTGTCAGGGGGGTCAATGTAGGTGTCAGTGTAGGTGTCAGGGAGGATCAATGTATGTGTCAGGGGGGATCAATGTATGTGTCAGGGGGGTCAGACTGACCCGGTCAGTGTAGGTGTTAGGGGAGATCAATGTAGGTGTCAGGGGGGTCAGTGTAGGTGTCAGGGGGGATCAATGTATGTGTCAGGGGGGTCAGACTGACCCGGTCAGTGTAGGTGTTAGGGGAGATCAATGTAGGTGTCAGGGAGGTCAGTGTAGGTGTCAGGGGGATCAGTGTATGTGTCAGGGGGTCAGACTGACCTGGTCAGTGTAGGTGTCAGGGGGGATCAATGCAGGTGATGGGGGAGTCAATGTAGGTGTCAGGAGGGGTCAGTGTAGGTGACTGGGGTGTCAGTGTAGGTGTCAGGGAGGATCAATGTATTTGTCAGGGGGTTCAGTGTCGGTGTCAGGGGGGATCAATGTATGTGTCAGGGGGGTCAATATAGGTGTCAGTGTAGGTGTCAGGGAGGATCAATGTATGTGTCAGGGGGGATCAATGTATGTGTCAGGGGGGTCAGACTGACCCGGTCAGTGTATGGGTCGGGGGAGATCAATTTAGGTGTCAATGAGGGTCAGTGTAGGTGTCAGGGGGGTCAGTGTAGGTGTCAGGGGGGGTCAATGTATGTGTCAGGGGGGTCAGACTGACCCGGTCAGTGTAGGTGTCGGGGGATCAATGTAGGTGTCAGGGGGGGTCAGTGTCGGTGACAGGGGGGTCAGTGTAGCTGTCAGGAGGGTCAACATATGTGTCAGGGGGGTCAATGTAGGTGTCAGGGGGTTCAGTATCGGTGTCAGGGGGGATCAATGTATGTGTCAGGGGGGTCAATGTAGGTGTCAGTGTAGGTGTCAGGGAGGATCAATGTATGTGTCAGGGGGGATCAATGTATGTGTCAGGGGGGTCAGACTGACCCGGTCAGTGTAGGTGTTAGGGGAGATCAATGTAGGTGTCAGGGGGGTCAGTGTAGGTGTCAGGGGGGGTCAATGTATGTGTCAGGGGGGTCAGACTGACCTGGTCAGTGTAGGTGTGTCAGACTAGAACTTAGCAAACCGGTGAGTCCGCTTGGGCAGAGGGTGGTCTCCCGTACGTGTCTGACTTACAACCCCTGATAGAGCAGACAGGTGGCTGAGAGTGCGGAGTGGTAAGAGAGCCTGTGGTATGGCTCCAGGAGCAGGAACTTGCAGGAAACTTCCAGCAGCAGGTGCGTAGGCAGGACACAGGCAAACTGGGTACAGAGCAGGAGCTGAGCAGGCAGGTCTGGGTTCAGGCAGGGTTTGGCAACAGGCGGACAGCAGAGGTACAGAAGGAGCAGGCAGGAGCGAGGTCAAACAGGCCGAGGTCAGATGCAGGCAGAGGTCAGCGGTGTCCAAGGAGAGCCGGGTCGTCAGGAGATCTGGAAACAGAACAGGAGCCGGGGAGCTGTTGATCAGGCAGCACCTGAACGGTCTAAGAAGCAGGCCTAAATAGGCCGATTGGCGTCAAGTGCCGCACACTGGCGCCAGCAGGAGCACGCAAGGGCACACACCAGCGCGCACCAGTGCCCGCAGGAGCGCGCACCACCGCGCGCACAGGAACACGCACCCCCGCACGCACCGCAGGACATCGGCGCACACCAACGCGGGCAGCACCGCGACCATCCAGGTAACGTCCCTGACAAGGTGTCAGGGGGGATCAATGTAGGTGTCAGGGGGGGTCAGTGTAGGTGATAGGGGGGTCAGTGTAGCTGTCAGGGGGGTCAATGTAGGTGTCAGGGGGGGATCAATGTAGGTGTCAGGGGGTCAGTGTAGCTGTCAGGGGGGTCAATGTAGGTGTCAGGGGGGTCAATGTAGGTGTCAGGGGGTTCAGTGTCTGTGTCAGGGGGGATGAATGTATGTGTCAGGGGGGTCAGACTGACCCGGTCAGTGTAGGTTCCAGGGGGGATCGATGTATGTGTCAGGGGAGTCAATGTAGGTGATGGGGGGTCAGCGTCGGTGTCAGGGGGTCAGCGTCGGTGTCAGGGGGATGAATGTATCAATCCTCTCCAAAAATCTGAGAGGTTGGCCGTCCTCTCGGATCCCCCAGTTAGGATTCACAATCTGGATAAGTTACACTGTAACGATGGTTTGAATAGTGTTTGTTTTTGAATGTTTTAACTTTTTCATGTATATATGTTAAATAAAATGATGTATATTCTCTTCTTCTAAACTTTTTTGATTTGTGTATTTCTTAAAACCGTACATAGTACATGCAAAGTCCCACCCAATCCGGCTTCTATATTTTCTTTACTATACTACATCTAGCACACACACACTATGGGGTGCTACAAAAGAAATACAAATAAAAAAGTCACATCTTTCATTTTTAGTCACCGGTATAATAAAGGAGAATGTAAAAGGGAATTCCTTTCGATTCCTTTCAAGCAATGTGAAGCGGAATTGAGGATCGTGGCGGCACTCTATTCTATTGTAGTGCGGCACTTACCGGTTAAAGGGATGTGTATGTGTGCCGTATATATCACAGCGTAAAACCGGTATCGTCCATCACATAGCCAATACTTGAAATTTGGTGGTTAGTGTAACCATGGAAACTAGCCGGGTTCTATAGGACTGACATCATTCCGCTCTCCATACATGAACCTAAATGTTTCTGATTTTCGAAGTTTACCGTCAAGCTCAACCTTTATGAGGAATATATGAAGGGGGGGGGGGGGGGGGCAGCAGGCAACTCCAGGGTGATGCGTTGATGAGCTCCATTGTCTTTCCCGAAACTTGTTAAAAAAATTTCCTTCAGAAATTGCCATCTGCAAACGGCCACATTTCCAGGAGATTTGAGCAGTCAGTTGAATTATTATTATTATTATTATACAGGATTTATATAGCACCAACAGTTCACGCAGTGTTTTACAATATAAAAGATAAAATATAAAATATACAATATAAAAGTTGAATCAATAAACACCTGCAGAAGTTGCACCTTCTCTCAAAATGTGGATGCAAGCCTGTCTTCAAAATGTTCCCAGTCTAGCTGAGTTGGATTATAGGTGTGTGCACAGGGTGCGCCGGGGGTGCCTGGACGTAACCTAATCCTCCTGTGTGGTACAGATTGCCCGCCCCCCCTCCCGTGTCTGCCCCTCCCTGCAACGTTGCTGGCTTCCCTCCTCTCCCACCAGCTGCTGCTGCACGCACATAGGGGGGTGTTTCAGGATGGAGAGGGAGAGGGAAGGGGCTGGTAAATGTGTAATTTACCACCCCTTCGTTTTCTGAACGAACATAAAGAATGATCGGTGCTGATCACTCACCGTGTTCATTCTTAACTGTGTTTACTATGCTTCAGTTTGTGAATGAACAGGCAGCTGCTTAGCACAGAGCAGAGAAAGGGATTGGGTGAATCTCTGTCCTCAATCCCTTTCTCTGTCTCAAAAGTTCAGGGGTCTGTTTAGGCCCCTAATATTTCACCGAAGCCCCCCAAACAGGACTCCTAAGAAAATTGTAAAAAAAATTGTAAAAAATAATAAAAAATAAAGTGATAAGAATAAAAAACTCACGCTGTCCACTGCTATACTAACTGACACCATCCACTGTTCTACCAACACCGCCCACTGCTCTACTGACACCTTCCACTGCCCCGTTGACACCTTCCACTGCCCCACTGACACCTTCCACTGCCCCACTGACACCTTTCACTGCCCTACTGACACCCTCCACTGCCCTACTGACACCTTCCACTGCCCTACTGACACCCTCCACTGCCCTACTGACACCTTCCACTGCCCCGTTGACACCTTCCACTGCGCCACTGACACCTTCCACTGCCCCACTGCCACCTTCCACTGCCCTACTGACACCCTCCACTGCCCTACTGACACCATCCTCTGCCCTACCAACACCGTCTACTGCTCTACTGACACCTTCCACTACCCTACCGATGCCACCCACTGCCCTACCGACACCGTCCTCTGCCCTACCAACACCGTCCACTGCCCTACCGACGCCATCCACTGCCCTACCGACGCCGTCCACTGCCCTACCGACACCGTCCACTGCCCTACCGACGCCATCCACTGCCCTACCGATGCCACCCACTGCTGTACCGACACCGTCCTCTGCCCTACCAACACCGTCCACTGCCCTACTGACACCATCCACTGCCCTACGGATACTGTCCACTTCCCTACACACACCGTCTACTGCCCTACCAACACCATCCACTGCCCTACCGACGCCAACCACTGCCCTACCGACGCCATCCACTGCCCTACTGAGACCGTTCACTGACCTACCAACACCATCCACTGGGATATGGTCACTGAATTCACACATATATGTACACTCACCTGCCACTTTATTAGGTCCCCCTTGCTAGTAGCGGGTTGAACCCCCTTTGGCCTTCATTCTTGGTGATACAGATAACACAAGGTGTTGGAAACATTCCTCAGAGAATAAAATTGCTCCATAGTGACATGACAGCATCACGCAGTTGCTGCAGATTATTATTATACAGGATTTATATAGCGCCAACAGTTTATGCAGTGCTTTACAATGTAGAGGGGGGACAGCACAATTACAGTACAATACAGAAGGGACAGGAGGGCCCAGCTCATAGAGATTACATTCTAAAGAGAGGGGTGGTGGTGATACAAAAGGTAACGGATGCAGAAAATTATTTGATGGGGGTGACTTGGGGACAGTTGTTAGGTGGGTGTGGGATAGGCTTCCCTAAATAAGTGAGTTTTCAGGGATCTCCTAAAGATGGACAGGGTAGGGGCTGATCGGACATACCTTGGTAGGGCGTTCCAGAGGATGGGAGAGGCTCTGGAGAATTCCTGGAGGTGGACAGGTTAGGGGCTGATCAGACATACCGGGGCAGGGAGTTCCAGAGGATGGCAGAGGCTCTGCAGAAGTCCTGGAGGTGGACAGGTTAGGGGCTGATCGACTATACGGGGCAGGGAGTTCCAGAGGATGGGAGAGGCTCTGGAGAAGTCATGAAGGTGAGCATGAGAAGAGATAACAAGGGAGCTAGAGAGCAGGAGGTCCTGGGAGGAGCAGAAAGGACGATTTGGGCGATATCTGTAGATGAGGTTGGTGATGTAGATGGGGGGGGCGATGTTGTGGATGGCATTGTATGTTGTGGTTAGTATTTTGAATTTTATACGATGGGGGAGGGGAAGCCAGTGAAGGGATTGGCAGAGAGGGGCGGCAGTCACTGAACGATTAGTGAGGTGTATTAGTCTAGCAGCAGCATTCATAATAGACTGAAGGGGGAGGAGCCTGCTTAAGGGTCGGCCATTAAAGAGAGAGTTGCCGTAGTCAAGGTGGGAAATAATCGCGGAGTGAATAAGTTGCTTTGTGTTGTCATTAGTCAGGAAGGGGGAATTCTGGAGATGTTGCGGAGGTGAAGGCGGCAGGATTTAGCCAGTGATTGGATGGGGGGCTGAAGGAGAAGTCGGAGTCAAGGTTGTGTTGTTGATATTAATGGTAAAGTCATGAGGGGGGGGGGGGGGGGGCACCTATTACCAAAAGTATGTAAGCATAGGACACACCCCCTGCCACGTCTCCTTAAAAGAGAATTATACAAAAAAATGATTAGTTAAACCCGCGAGTGATTATTTTTACCACTACTATTCCTGTATATCGCCTTTTGAAATTTATAAATGCAGCAATTTAGAAATCGGATGAAAGGTTTAGTGCTGGGAATCACTTTTTGAAAGATAAAAAGTGCATTTTATATACAACTCTATAGATCAGAGCAAAATGAGGGACAAATGAGGAGGGACAGAGGGACTTTGTTCCAATTTAGGGACAGTCCCTCGAAATCAGTTGGGGGTTATGAACATGCCATAAATTAAGAGCAGGAGTGCACAGTACAGGGGGGGTCAGGAGGGCACAGTACAGGGGGGATCAGAAGGGCACAGTACAGGGGGGATCAGAAGTGCACAGTACAGGGGGATCAAGAGGGCACAGTACAGGGGGGATCAGGAGGCCACAGTACATGGGGGGATCAGGAGGGCACAGTAAAGGGGGGATAAGGGGGCACAGTACAGGGGGGATCAGAAGTGCACAGTACAGGGGGATCAGGAGGGCACAGTACAGGGGGATAAGGAAGGCACAGTACAGGGGGGGATCAGAAGTGCACAGTACAGCGGGGATAAGAAGGACCCAATATAGAGGGATCAGAAGGGCACAGTGCAGGGGGATCAGGAGGCCACAGTACATGGGGGGATCAGGAGGGCACAGTAAAGGGGGGATAAGGAGTGCACAGTACAGGGGGGATCAGAGGGGAACAGTACGGGGGGAGCAGAAGGGCACAGTACAGGGGGAATCAGGAGCGCACAGTACAGGGGGGATCAGGAGGGCACAGTACAGGGGGATCAGAAGGGCACAGTACCGGGGGAGGTCAGAAGGGCACAGTACAGGAGGGGATCAGAAGGGCACAGTACAGGAGGGATCAGAAGGGCACAGTACGTACAGGGGGATCAGAAGGGCACAGTACCGGGGGGATCAGAAGGGCACAGTACAGGAGGGGATCAGAAGGGCATAGTACGTGCAGGGGGGATCAGAAGGGCACAGTACAGGGGGGATCAGGAGGGCACAGTACAGGGGGATCAGAAGGACACAGTACAGGTTACGGGAGTGCTGCTCTGGACACGGCCATCCTGGGACAGCTTAGCAAAAAGTGTGACAAATCCAGGACGGTTGGCAAGTATGATGTGATGCAAGATTATCATGCAGCCCCCCAAGCTTCTGGGGCCCCTGGGCTGTGCCCAGAGGTGTCTATGCATTAAGATGGCCCTGCATGTGGAGAAGCCGATGCCCTCGATTTCCCTCTTGCAGCCACTGAATGCCTGCTGGAGGGAGAGGAGGAGAAGCAGGCATTTAGGGGCTACATGGAGGGATCTGATCCTCTACATGCCACCGCCCACGCCAGCCTCCTATCCAGGAGTACAGGGGAAGGGGGCGCATGACCCCCCCTGGAGCATGAGGCTGGGTTGCAATGGTGAACCCTGTGACCCCCTGCACCTACGCCCCCAGCTATTCCAATGATTTACTGCAGGAGCTAGAAGGTTGTAGCTGAGGCCCTTGGAAATCCACCGGGCCCGAGGCTCCTCTCTCGCTATGTGGATGACCCGCCTTGCATATAAGCGTACATATTCGCCAGCACACCATGGATTGGCAATTTTCGTCCAAAAGGTTTTAATGAAAAGGATCACATCACAAAAGAAAGTGCAACGTTTCGGAGCTGCGCATGACCCCTTCGTCAGGCCTTGCATATAAGTGTAGGACTAACCCCTGAAGGAGCTGCTGGTTATTTTTGGGCTTACCGTTACCCTCCGTTCTCCATGTTGCACGTCTAGGGGATGTCCCGTGGTAGATGACCCAGTAACTTGAGACTGACAATAGATCCACTTGAATGGATTTTATTTGCAAAAACTCAAACCATTGAACAGTCTTTCAACTTGGGATCAGAGGGTTGGAAAGGGAATTTCAGGTACTCTCAATGTCAAAGTCCAGAAAACATTAAAGAACTTGCTTATTTTGACTGCATCCAGAGAATAGCCATTCGCAGCTGGATGAACACTCAGGTTGGACAGTCCCGCTCTCACAAAGGCCTAGCAGCCAACAAGGTGCTTACTCAGGAACAAAGTCTTTGTCACAGACGTTGTTGCAGAACACGTAGAGAAACTAAGCTGTAGTACACTTGTAGTATACCTGGATATTTCAGCCTTCTTGGCGATATCCACAAGACCAGATTCTTTCAGTAACTTCAGCCCTTCCAGGCTCTTGTTAAGAAAACCAACCCGTACGTGGTGTTCTTCTAAAGAGTCCTCCCCTGGAATGCTCTAAGTACACTGGGTCTCTCCCGAACCAGAGACGGCACCCAACCACCTCAGAATCCTCCTTTAGTTTCCCTGCCTTGGGCTAGCCAGCCCCGAGGCATCAAAGTCGGGTGGATCCACACCCCAGGCCATAGCCTTCCTGGGGGCTGGTCAGGAGGACCAGGACCAAGTAGTCAGCACATCATACTGGACCGGAACCCCGAACTACGTGACGTCCGTATCTTAAATACCCTCTCCCAGAGGGCACAGCGAGAGGGCCACTCCCACTGGCCTGGCTCCAAAAGAGAGTAACTTAAAGAGGAAGTAAACCCTGATGAGTTTACTTCCTCTTTCATTCCCTGCAAAGGCAAAGCATAATGGACTACTATGCATCACATAGTAGCCCATTATGTGTCACTTACCTGACACAGGAGCCAGCGAAGTCGCCGCTGTCCCCTGTAGTCCGCCGCATCCATCTTGCTGGTGGCGTCTCGCAGCTTCGCCGCTGTCATTCGGCGAAGCTGCGATGACGTCACTCTCGCGCATGCGCACGGGAGTCGGCACGCGCGGCAGCTCCATTCTTGGAAATGCCGCGCTCAGTGCGCCTGCGCGCCGCTGTCTACGGCGCATGCGCCGTAGACAGCGGTGCCCGTTTTCGGGCAAATAACTCCTAAACCATATAGGTTTAGGAGATATTGCTTGGACCTACAGGTAAGCCTTAATCTAGGCTTACCTGTAGGTCAAAGTGGTTTGTAAGGGTTTACAACCACTTTAAGTGCCTGACCAGACCATAGTTCCACACCCACCACAAGAGACAGTGCCCCCTGTGGCCAGGCTGAACATCTCACAGCCCAGTCAGACTGACACAGAAGTCCAATTAAGGCATATAGACCCAAACCAAACTGTAGTTTGGGTAAAGTAAAAAATTTGGAAAAACGCATAGCGTGTGCTCTTCAGGAGCCCGCCGCTACATCAGCTTCTCTTCCTATGCAAGATATGGAAAAAGGAATGTGCGTCGGTTATATTTAGTGATTTTTGAATCAATATCCAGCTTTTCAATAGACCCGAGTCCTTCTTTGACAGGGAATGCCGGAGGGCCAGGAAGTCAGCTTATCGGAATGGGAAGACAACCTTGTTTTTGAGAAGGCATTATAAGAGGTAACACTTTGCCTTGATCCTCCCACAACGCAGATTTTTTGCCAAATTCCTTTCCTTGAACCGTTGTGATGCGAGCGCCGTGTAAATTGTTGATGTTACGTAAACTATACACACACAGCAATGAGATTCCACAGGAAGATGCAACTTTGTACTTAATGGACGGTACCATTTGAGTTTTGCGAGCGTTGCTATGTCAGCGATGAGATGTTGCGCGCTAGGTGAAAAAAAAAAAAAAATCTTTTTTTTTTTTCTTCTTCTTTTTAGCACCCAATATAATTCCAGGTAGCTGTCTGTATTTACTTTACAGTCTGCCACAGCCTTTCTTTCAAACAAAAACAACATTCTTGCTCTTGCCATCTTCATTAAATGCATGTCAAGGTTGTGCGTTATGAATACTTTCGAGTTTCTATGGCAAACCAGTTTTTAATATCAGTGAACACGTTTTCCTTTGAGTTCTCCGAGCATTTCGGCAAATCACAAAAGGTCAGGAATATTTTGACAACTGTACATTGTGAAGACTTTAAATACCTACTGCAGGATATAACGGCTTTAACAGTAAACAGCGCGAGATAGGATCCGGCTTTGTCTAAATCATTTATCGCGCAATAATTGTCAGCATTCCTTGGTATGCCGCTTTCATATATCAAGGAAGAAAGGGCCAGCTTTGCCTATGGAAAGCCTAACATTATAATGATCCATCGTGAAAGGTTTGATGAACAGTTTTTTTTATTTTTCGTTTTTTTTTTTTTGTTCCTATGTCACGGCGCTGCTTTAAAATGATGTTTGGAGAAAACAACACGAACTAAACTAAGTGGGTAGAGATGATAGGATGCGGCTTTTCCGTTTTTTTTTTTTCTATCCTCGAGCATAATGTGATATTCAGGGGGGTTTCGCTCAAATGTAGTGCCTTTGACATTTGGTCCGGTAATGCACACGATCGGAAATTTTGGTTGGAAAAAGCTCTGATGGTTTTGCCGACGGAATTCCAACGGGATTTCGCTCAAGCTGTCTTGCGTCACACCAAATTCCAACCGCCAAGAACGCGGTGACGTACAACACGTACGAAGGGACTAGAAAAAGGGAGTTCAATACCCAGTAGCCAATAGCTTCCATCTCCTAGTTGAATCTGAGCATGCGTGAGTTTTTGCACGTCGGAATTTCCGATAGAAAGATTTTCCGTCGGGAAAATTGAGAACATGCTATCAATTTTTTGCTGGCGGAAATTCGGACAGCTAAATTCCGATGGAGCGTACACACGGACGCATTTTTTACGATGAAAAGCTCTCATCTGTCTTTTTCTGGCCGGAATTCTGACCGTGTGTATGTGGCATTAGGGTTGCCACCTGTCTGGGATTCACCCGGACAGTTCGGGGGTTTTGAATCGTGTGTCCAGGTTTTCAGACCTGAAACCCAAACACAATATTATTATTATTATACAGGAATTACAGTGCCTTGCAAAAGTATTCAACCCCCCCCCCCCCCCCTTGCCATTTTTCATGTTTTGTTGCCTGACTACCTGGAATTAACATGGATTATTTGAGGATTTGCATCATTTCATTTACAGAACACGCCCACAACTTTGAAGATGTTTTTTTTTATTGTGAAGCAAACAGGACAAAATAACAGAAAAAGTCAATGTGCATAACTATTCACCCCCCCTAAAATCAATACTTTGTAGAGCCACCTTTTGCGGCTATCACAGCTCCAAGTCTCTTTGGATAAGTTTCCATGAGTCTTGCCACATCTTACCACTGGGATTTTTGCCCATTCCTCCTTGCAAAACGGCTCCAGGTCCTTCAAGTTGGATGGTTTGCGCTTGTGAACCACAATCTTTAAGTCTGACCACAGATTTTCTATTGGATTGAGGTCTGGGCTTTGACTAGGCCATTCCAACACATTTCCATGTTTCCCCTTAAACCACTCAAGTGTTGCTTTAGCAGTGTGTAGCAGTTTGGGGTCGTTGTCCTGCTGGAAGGTGAACCTCCGTCCTAGCCTCAAATCACACAGAAGGGGTACAGGTTTTGCTCAAGAATATCCCTGTATTTAGCACCATCCATCTTTCCCTCAACTCTGACCAGTTCTCCAGTCCCGACTGCTGAAACACATCCCCACAGCATGATGCTGCCATCACCATGCTTCACAGTGGGGATGGTGTTCTGTGGGTGATGTGATGTGTTGGGTTTGCGCCAAACATAGCGTTTTCTTTGATGGCCAAAAAGTTTAATTTTAGTCTCCTCAGACCAGAGCACCTTCCTCCATACATGTTTGGAGTCTCCCACATGCCTTTTCCCAAACTCAAAACGCGCCATTTTTTTGCTGAAAGTAATGGCTTTCTTCTTCTGGTCTCTCTGCCATAAAGCCCAACTCCTATATAGCGTACGGCTTATTGTCATCCTATGTACAGATACTCCAGTCTCTGCTGTGGAGCTCTGCAGCTCCTCCAGGGTCACCTTAGGTCTCTGTGCTCCTCTCTGATTAATGCCCTCCTTGCCCGCTCCGTGAATTTTGGTGCGCGGCAGGTTTGCTGTTGTGCCATGTTCTTACCATTTGGTTATGATAGATTTGATGGGGCTCCTAGGGATCATCAAAATGTTTTATATTTTTTTATAACCTAACCCCTGACTTGTACTTCTCAACAACATTGTCCCTTACTTGTTTGGAGAGTTCCTTGGTCTTCATGGCAGTGTTTGGTTAGTGGTGCCTCTTGCTTAGGTGTTGCAGCCTCTGGGGCCTTTCAAAAAGGTGTGTCTATGTAATGACAGGTCATGTGACACTTAGATTGCACACAGGTGGACATCATTTCACTAATTATGTGACTTCTGAAGGTAATTGGTTGCACCAGAGCTTTTTATGGGCTTCATTCATAACAAAGGGGGTGAATACATACGCACATGCCAATTATCAGTGTTTTTATTTCTGAAAAATTGTTTTATGTATATATTTTTCTAATTTGACTTCACCAACTTAGACTATTGTGTTCTGATCCATCACATAGAATTCAGATTAAAAAAAAACATTGAACTAAAGGCTGTAATGTAACAAAATAGGTAAAAAGCCAATGGGGGGTGAACACTTTTGCAAGGCACTGTATATAGTGCCAACAGTTTGCGCAGCGCTTAACAAAATGAAGGCAGACATTACAGTTACATTACAGTTTGGTACAAGAGGAATCAGAGGGCCCGGCTCGTTAGAGCTTACAATCTAAGCGGGAGGGTCAGTTGTTACAAAAGGTAATAGCTGTGGGGGGATGAGCTGATGGAGGAAGTAAAACAGTGTATTAGTTTGAAGCAGGATAAGCTTCTTTAAAGAGAAGGGTTTTCAGGGATCGTCTAAAGATGGATAGATTAGGAGACAGTTGGACAGATTGGGGTAAGGAGTTCCAAAAGTTGGGAGAAGCTCTGGAGAAATCCTGGAGGCGAGCATGGGAGGAGGTGACAAGGGAGCTAGAGAGCAGGAGGTCTTGGGAGGACCGAAGAGAGGAGCTGGTTTGGTATTTTGGGACTAGATTAGTGATGTAGCTGGGGGCAGAGTTATGGATGGCTTTGTAAGTTATTGTTTGTACTTTGAATTTAATTTGTTGGGTGAGCCAGTGGAGCGATTGGCAGAGAGGGGTGGAGGACACTAATGGTTGGTAAGGTGGATGAGCCTGGCAGCAGCAAGATGGATTCATTATGGACTGAAGGGGGGATCGTCTATGTAAAGGTAATCCAATGAGGAGGGAGTTGCAGTAGTCGAGGCGAGAGATGACCAGGGAGTGAATTAGAAGCTTGGTGGTGTCATTAGTTAAAAAGGGGCGTAATCTGGAAATGTTGCGGAGGCTAAGGTGGCATGATTTGGACAGGGATTGGATGTGGGCCTAAAAGGACAGTTCAGAGTCTAGGACCCTGGCATGTGGGGACGGACTGATAGAGGTGCCATTGATCTTGACAGAGAAGTCAGGGGAAGGGGTACGTGGGGGAGGAAATATTACGACCTTGGTTTAGATAGATTCAGTTTGAGGAAGTGGTGTGCCATCCAGGCTGATATGTCTGTTAGTAAATCTGTTAGTAAATCAATGATGTAGTGAGGAGACTGATGGGGTGGAAAGATAGATTTTGGTGTCATCTGCAAATAAATGGTAGCGGATACCATGGGAGGCCATCAGCTGACCCAGGGAGGACATATAGATCGAGAATAGAAGAGATCCAAGGACAGAACCTTGGGGGACCCCCAATGGTAAGAGGAGTTGGAGAAGAGGAAGTGGAGTTGGAAGTGACAATGAAGGTGTGGTGACATAGGTAAGATTTGAACCATGGAGACCAACCAAATTGAGTTTTTTGAGGAGGAGGGGGTGGTAAACTGTATCCAAGGCAGCAGAAAGGTCCAAGAGTAAGAGTACGGAATAATGGCCATTGGTTTTGGCTGTTGGTCGGTCATTTGTGAGTTTTAGGAGAGCAGTTTCTGTGGAGTGCTGTGAGCGAAATCCAGATTGAAGGGGATCAAGAAGGTTATTCTCAATGAGGTGGTCACTCAGTCAGTTGTAGACTAAACGTTCAAGAAATTTGGAGGCAAAAGGGAATAATGAGATGGGTCTTGGGTTTTTAAGATTGGTGGGGTCCAGTGAGGCCTTTTAATAATAATGGACTCTGGCTCCCCAAGTAACCGCGTACCACAACCACTGAGTGCATAGGGGTGTGCACAGGACCCATTCCCATACATGGACAGCAGGAGGGAGAGGGCTTGATCTGCACCTCCTCCTCCCACCCCTACCCCTCTGTCTGCCCACGCACACTCCAATCCTCGGTGTTCTGGTCCTCAGGAAAGGGATGCGTGGGCTGGAAATCTGAAGTTCAGCACTCTGCAGATACATTGTGGATGAAAGGTGTCGTTATCTGAGCCTCCATCCTCGGGTGAGTGAGTTCACCATCTAATGTCTGCGACTGAAGTCTCCACCCCACCCTCCTTTCTCTCTTGAGCAAGTGAATACACTAAGATAAGAGGGACTCAGATGTAAGGGATTCCCTGTGGACTCTGATTTAAGGGGGTATTTGGGAAACCTGATTTTAGGGGAAATTCTGGGAACTCTGATGTAAGTGGGAGGTTTGTTGAGCAGAAACTCCCTTACATCCAGGGGCGGACTGACCATTGGGCCACTTGGGCACCGCCCGAGGGCCCCGTGCCACTAGGGGGCCCCATCGGGGTTGCCAGCCTCAGTAAAACCAGGGAAAGTATGTAAAAATCTGTGTTTTTTTTACATCTGTCTCTGAAATGTCCCTTACCGACATCCTTTTGGTCTAAAAATCCTTAGATTATAGCTACCCCACCTCTCCAGTACCTTCTTAGCCAATAGAAACATGTCTGTGTATACTGTGTGATTGTATACTGTGTGTGTGTGTGTGTGTGTGTGTGTGTGTGTGTGTGTGTGTGTGTGTGTTTGTGTATACTGTGTGGCCCTATAATGTCTGATTGCCTGGGGGCCCCATAATCTCCTATTGCCCGGGGGCCCCATGAGTTGTCAGTCCGCCTCTGCTTACATCAGTTCCCCTTTACACCAGAATCCACAGCATTCCCCCTTTAAAAAACTTTTTAGCTGTGAGCCGCTAGTGTTCGGGTTTGGCTTTAAGGTGGCTCTGGAAAAGGTGGCAACCCTAGGTCCGGTCCAGGCGGGAAATGCCTTTTCAGGGCTTGTTGGCCAACTTTTATTTAAGAAGAAAGTAAAAGTTTTAACACAAGTCAAAAGGTTACCCTCACAGGGGTGTTCAGCATTCCTCTTTCGTCGTTCCTTTAGCCTCCTGTCTCACTCTTGCAGCCAAAGGTGTACATTACTAGGAAATCTTTAAATCTTCATTGACTGTTACCATTTTTTCAACACTATTCTATACCTTCCCATAGCTCCCAACTGCTACAGAATTGGAGGGACTGTCCTGGATTTGGAGGGACTATCCTGGATTTGGAGGGACTGTCCCAGATTTGGAGGGACTGTCCCGGATTTGGAGGTACTGTCCCGGATTTGGAGGGACTGTCCCGGATTTGGAGGTACTGTCCCGGATTTGGAGGGACTGTCCCGGATTTGGAGGGACTGTCTTTGATTTGGAGGGACTGTCCCGGATTTGGAGGGACTGCTCCGGATTTATAGGGACTGTCCAGGATTTGGAGGGACTGCCCCGGATTTATAGGGACTGTCCAGGATTTGGAGGGACTGTCCTGGATTTGGAGGGACTGTCCTGGATTTCGGGAGACTGTCCCTGATTCAGGACAATGTCCCTCTGTCCTTTTTTCCTCCTCATTTGTCCGTCATTTTGGTCTGATCTTTATAGTTGTATACAAAATACACTATTTTTTTTTTTTAAAGTGTTTCCCAGTGCTCAACCGTTCATCGAATTTCTAAATTGCTGCATTTGTGAATTTCAAAAGCCAATATAAAGGAATAATAGTGGTAAAAAGAGGCATTTGTGGGTTTAACTAATCATTTTTTTTGTATAATTCTCCTTTATGGGGGCGCGGCAGGGGGGTGTGTCCTATGCCTACATACGTCTGCTAACAGGTGTCCCTCTTTTCTATCTCAAAAAGTTGGGAGGTGTGCTCTCCTACCATTCTAACTGCATTGATAATTCACTATATTTGTTTGGTTAATCTCAAATTGTTAATCCCTCTTTGCTGATTATTTGGTTAATACTGTTACATAACAGCTGAGTGAATCAGCAGGCAGCACCTTGATGTGTTATCTCATCTCATTTTCACATCACCATTACATAGAAACCATAAGTATGTGCACAGGGTGTGCCGGATGTGCCTGGACACACCCTAATCCCCTGCTTCCTGGTCGCCCCGCAGTGTTGCCAGCTTCCCTCCTCCCCCGGATGCTGTGGTGGGATATTTCAGGATGGAAAGCAGGGAGGAAGGGGCTGGTAAATATTTAATTTACCGGCCCCTTCCTTTTCTGATTGAGCACAGAGAGTGATCTGTACTGGACGCTCCTCTGTTCATTCTCAACTATGTTTACTATGCTTCAGTTTGTGAATGAACAGGAAAGCCGCTCAGCACAACGGGAGTTGATCAGGAGCTGATGTCCGCCGACACCCGCCGATCATCCAGTACAGAAGGAGAGCAGGGATCTGTCATTAGGGGAGGCATGGATCCTGTGTCTCTGCAAAGCAGGAACATGGATATGTGCCTTCCCCTAGTAAAACCACCTCCCTCACAGTACAGAAAATCACTAGCTAGGCACACATTTAACCCTTTGATCGCCCCGGATATTAACACCTTCCCAGCCAGTGTCATTAGTACAGTGACAGTGCATATTTTTAGCACTGATCACTGTATTCGTGTCACTGGCTCCCACAAAGTCTGATTTGTCTGCTGCAAAATTGCAGTCCCGCTATAAGTCGCTGATCACTGCCCTTTCTAGTAAATAAATTAAATAATAATATCTCATAGTTTGTAGACGTTATAACTTTTGCGTAAACCAATCAATATACGCTTATTGGTATTTCTTTTACCAAAAATATGTAGCAGAATACATTTTGGCCTAAATCGATGAAGAAATTCAATTTTTTTTTAAAAATGTATTAGATATGTTTTCTAGCAGAAAGTAAAAAATATTGTTTTGTTTTTTTTCGAAATTGTCGGTCTTTTTTTTGTTTATAGCACAAAAAAATAAAAACCGCAGAGGTGATCAAATACCCTTAAAATAAGGCTCTATTTGTGGGGGGGGGACACAATTTTTATTTGGCTACAGCGTTGCACGACCGCGTAATTGTCAGTTATAAAACGCAGTGCCGTATCGCAAAAAAATGGCCTGGTCATGAAGGGGAGTAAATCTTCCGAAGGTCAAATGGTTAATCGATCGATTTATGCTAGTGCCTCCAATATTATTATTATTATTATATAGGATTTATATAGCGCCAACAATTTACGCAGCACTTTACAACATGAGGGCAGACAGTACACTTACAATACAATTCAATACAGGAGGGCAATGTAAAAAAACTGAAAATTGTATACTCACCTTCGGTAATTTTCCTTTCCTGGCGCATCTTCATGGCAGCACACACTGGGTTGTGACTCCGCCCCCACAACCTGACAGGATTGGATAGCTATAAATTTGAAGGGGAGACCTCCCGCTGCATTCTCCGTATATATTAACACCAAGAGACAGGGAGGGAATTGTGTGCTGCCATTAAGATGCGTCAGGAAAGGAAAATTACCGAAGGTGAGTATACAATTTTCCGTTTTCCTGACGCCTTCATAGCAGCACACACTGGGAAATAACTCGCCAGTCGGGTGGGTGCAAGTAAAAAATAAACTTTAATTCCTTATAATGCAGAAGAATTTGCTCTAATAACAGATTTGCCGAAGTCAGTCATGGATAGGTAAGCTGAATCCACTTTGTAATGGGAAATGAAGGTATGTCTGGAGGACCAAGATGCTCCTCTGCATATCGTCTCTGGAGACACCCTACAGTATGCTGCCCAGGAGGTAGCCACTGCCCTTGTAGAATGAGCCCTGATGCCTTCAGGAATTGCCAGTTGCTGGGAGGAATATGCTTTTTTAATGATCCTAACCAGCCAGGATGCGATGGTGCGTGAAGAGGCTGCTTGACCCCGCTTAGAACCGTGAGGAATGACCAAGAGAGAATCTGTCCTTCTGAACGGGGTAGTAGCAGATAGATAACTGACAATGGTTGACTTCACATCCAAAGGGTGCGGATCCCCCTGATCGTTATGGAAGGATGGAAGAATGATATCCTGGTTATAGTGGAATGGAGTGGCTACTTTGGGTATAAACTGCTCCGAGGGTCTTAGAACCACTTTGTCGGGAAAGAGCACCAAATATGGTTCCGAGATCATTAGTGCTTGTATTTCCGATACCCTTCTAGCTGATGTAATTGCAATCAGGAAAGTTAGCTTCAAGGTCAAGTCCCATAAAGAAATCTTTTCAGATGGAATAAATGGAGGTGAGGACAGGGCATGAAGAACTACTGATAAATCCCATGATGGAAAAAACGGCTTCCTGGGAGGTTTGATTTTCAGATAGGCTCTCAAAAACTGAACAACTAGAGGATGAAAGGCCCACCTCGTGTCCGTTTTGACTGATAGGGCAGACACCTGAACCTTGAGGGTGCTTAGACTCAGGCCCTTATTGACCCCCGACTGGAGAAATTCCAGAATGTGAGCAGGTTCTGGAGAGACGTTATTCCATCCTCTCTGCTGAGCCATGGAACAGAATCTTTCCCAAACTCTAGAATAAACGGAGTTGGTCGTGGCCTTCCTAGCTTGCATCAGAGTAGAAATGACCTCCTGAGAACAGCCCTGGGCTCTCAGTCTAGCCCTCTCAATTTCCAGGCCATCAGGTGCAACTTCTCCGGAGCGGGGTGCAGGAACTGTCCTTGGGACAAAAGATCCGGAGATACCCGAAGTGGAATAGGAGGTTGAAGGCTGAGTTGCAGAAGAGTCGTGAACCACGGCCTCCTCGGCCACAGTGGGATAATTGCGATCACAGTAGCTGAGGATCTCCGGAGTCTGGATAGAAATCTTGCTATCAACGGAGTTGGAGGAAAAATGTATCCCAGCCTGAATCCGACCAACCTGTCAGGTGAGGATAAAAAAGAGAATGCAGCGGGAGGTCTCCCCTTCAAATTTATAGCTATCCAATCCTGTCAGGTTGTGGGGGCGGAGTCACAACCCAGTGTGTGCTGCCATGAAGGCGTCAGGAAATACATTTTAAAAAAGAATTAAGCTGACCAATTACCGTATATACTCGAGTATAGGCCGACCCGAATATAAGCCGAGGCCCCCAATTTACCCCCAAAAAAACTGGCAAACTTATTGACTCGTGTATAAGCCGAGGGTGAGACATGCCTGTCCATCCCTGTGTGTGTGTCCGTCCATCCCTGTGTGTCCGTCCATCCCTGTGTGTCCGTCCATCCCTGTGTGTCCGTCCATCCCTGTGTGTCCGTCCATCCATCCCTGTGTGTGTGTGTGTGTGTCCATCCATCCATCCATCCCTGTGTGTGTGTGTGTCCATCCATCCATCCATCCCTGTGTGTGTGTGTGTCCATCCATCCATCCATCCCTGTGTGTGTGTGTGTCCATCCATCCATCCATCCCTGTGTGTGTGTGTCTCCATCCATCCATCCATCCCTGTGTGTGTGTGTCTCCATCCATCCATCCCTGTGTGTGTGTGTATCCATCCATCCCTGTGTGTGTGTGTCTCCATCCATCCATCCCTGTGTGTGTGTGTCCGTGTGTGTGTGTGTGTGTGTGTGTGTGTGTGTGTGTGTGTCCAGCCTACCTGTGTCCCGAGCCTGTGTCCCGAGCCTCCGTCCCGTGCCTTGCCTCCTTGCCTCCGTCCCGTGCCGTGCCTTGCCTCCTTGCCTCCGTCCCGTGCCGTGCCTTGCCTCCTTGCCTCCGTCCCGTGTCGTGCCTTGCCTCCGTCCCGTCCCGTGCCGTGCCTTGCCTTGCCTTGCCTCCGTCCCATGCCTTGCCAGGATCGCCGCTCTTCGTCGGCGCCTCGGCGGCCATTCTAAAATTCAAAAGCCACGCCTCCGCCTTCGCCTGTGATAGGCGGAACACTGAATTTCCCAGCAGCCTGTGTTCCGCCTATCACGGACATCGTCTCATCCTCGTCCGTAGTACGAGGATGAGCGGATGTCTGTGATAGGCGGAACACTGACTGCTGGGAAATTCAGTGTTCCGCCTATCACAGGCGAAGGCGGAGGCGCGGCTTTTGAATTTTAGAATGTCCGCTGTCTGTCTGCTCGACACGCTGATCGAGCAGGCAGACAGCGATGACTCGAGTATAAGCCGAGGGGGGCACTTTCAGCCTCAAAAAAGAGGCTGAAAATCTCGGCTTATACTCGAGTATATACGGTAATTTATCCTGAAATTCACTGCCCTATTCAGATATAAGTATTGACTATGAAACTAGAAAAATTAATTATGATTTATTACACAATTACATCACTTAACATACACCAATAACAGTTGTATTGATAGTGTAACACAGACACTGAACTTTTACAATGAATGCCTATGACAATGAATTAGAACCGCTCAAAAAATTATATATATATATATATATATATATATATATATATATATATATATATATATACACAGTGGGTACAGAAAAGAATCAGCCCCCCCCCCCCCCTTAAAATAATCAAACTTTGTTGCTTTGCAGCCTGAAATGAAGACAGACACACGGGTTTTGTTTTATCCAGCTGTATTTACTCCAACTGACATCCAAATGAAACATATTAACATGAACCTGTCAGAATAAAAAAATTAAAAAAAGAAGATTAGAGTTGGACAAAGGATCGCCCCCTATGTCAGTATTTTGTTGGACCTGTAGGACCTGTACATGTGTCTTCTTGAAAAGGGGGACCTGTACATGTGTCTTCTTGAGGAGGGGGACCTGTACATGTGTCTTCTTGAGGAGGGGGACCTGTACAGGTGTCTTCTTGAGGAGGGGGACCTGTACATGTGTCTTCTTGAGGAGGAGGACCTGTACATGTGCCTTCTTGAAAAGGGGGACCTTTCCATGTGTCTTCTTGAGGAGGAGGACCTGTACATGTGTCTTCTTGAGGAGGAGGACCTGTACATGTGTCTTCTTGAGGAGGGGGACCTGTACATGTGTCTTCTTGAGGAGGAGGACCTGTACATGTGTCTTCTTGAGGAGTGGACCTGTCCATGTGTCTTCTTGAGAAGGGGGACCTGTCCATGTGTCTTCTTGAGGAGGGGGACCTGTACATGTGTCTTCTTGAGGAGGGGGACCTGTACATGTGTCTTATTGAGGTGGGGGACCTGTACATGTGTCTTCTTGAGGAGTGGGACCTGTACATGTGTCTTCTTGAGGAGGGGGACCTGTCTATGTGTCTTCTTGAGAAGGGGGGCCTGTACATGTGTCTTCTTGAGAAGGGGGACCTGTACATGTGTCTTCTTGAGGAGGGGGACCTGTCCATGTGTCTTCTTGAGGAGGGGGACCTTGCGAGCGTTGCAGGATTTCAATCCATGGCGGAGTATTGTGTTACCAATGGTCTGTTTGGTGACTGTGGTCCCAACTGCCTTGAGATCATTCACAAGCTCCTCCTGTGTAGGTCTGGGTTGATCCCTCACTTTTCTCATGACCATCCTCACCCCATGAGGCGAAATCTTGCATGGAGCTCCAGACCGAGGGCAATTGATGGTTATTTTGTATTTCTTCCATTTGCGAATAATCGCTCCAACAGTTGTCTCCTTCCCACCAAGCTTCTTGCTGATGGTCTTGTAGCCCATTCCAGCCTTGTGCAGGTCTACAATCTCATCCCTGATGTCCTTTGACAGCTCTTTGGTCTCGCCCATGATGGTGAGGTTTGAATGTGAGAAAGATTCTGTGGACAGGTGTCTTTTATACACATAACGAGTTGTCATTAGGAGAACCTTCTTACATTGACAGGACTAATCTGTGTACCACATGAGCACCTACTGTAGCCAGTCCGTGGTGGGCAGAATTATTGTTGGTTGGTAGGGGATCAAATACTTATTTTACTCACTGAACTGCAACTCCATTTATAACATTTGTATCATGTGTTTTTTTCTGGATTTTTGGTTGATATTCTGTCTCTAGCACAGTGATTCTCAACCAGGCTTCCGTGGAGCCCTAGGGTTCCTCCAGAGGTTGCTAGGGGTTCCTTCAGGATTGGGCAATTTCTGCCTCTCCGATAAGTTCCCACCGACACCATTGATCTTTTTAGCTATCTGTAATGACCACAAGTGTAAGGACCATTCTTCCCAATGACCACAAGTGTAAGGACCATTCTTCCCACTGACCACAAGTGTAAGGACCATTCTTCCCAATGACAGACAAAAGATATATATAGATGAGGTTATTGGAAAATGATAAATGAATAAAAAGGTACCACATCCCAGTTAGTGAATATTTAAAGATACGGGAAAGAAGCTAGCAGGGGACTGGAGGGTAACCAACCCCCGGAATTTTTAAGACGGTACCAAATGTATAGACAGTAGATAAAAATCAATAAAGTTTTATTAAATATACAAAAGCATTTCCAAGAAAAGGAAAATTTTTCATGTAAATACAATATGGCAAATCTAAGTATACAAAAGCTGGTGCAGAATCATACAGAACTCCACATATTACCACATTTGTATAATATTTATGCTGCATTATTTCTTTCTACCTGTTTCGCTCTTCTGAGCTTCTTCAGGACATTGCAGCATGCACCGATATGTAGAAAAACTGAAAATATACAAAAATAATCAATTAAAAAGACGCTGTTGTCGTTATCTTTAAACATTCTTCCCAATGACCACAAGTGTGAGGACCATTTTTCCAACTGACCATCACACTAATGTATCATGAGTTGTAGATTTCTACTTTTTAGCAGGGGGTTCCCCGAGACGGGAGAACTATTTCAAGGGTTCCTCTGTGTTGAAAAGGTTGAGAAAGGGTGCTCTAGCATATAAAATACACCTATGATAAAAATTATAGATCCTTTATTTCTTTGTGATTGGGCAAACTTACACCATCTGCAGGGGAGCCAATCAGTATTTTCTCCAACTGTATTTTAAACTACTGCCATTTACTGAGCATGTCTAAATTATAGAACACACATATTTCTCATGGTAATGATTACAATCAACACATAATATTATATTATTATTAAGACTATAATGACATATTATATTATATTAACCAATTTTTTTATATATATATCTTGTATATAGATATGTTTTTATTATATTATATTATATTATATTATATTGACCAATTTTTTTTTTTTTATATATATATATCTTGTATATAGATATGTTTGTATTATATTATATTATATTATATTGACCAATTATTTTTATTTTTTTATATATCTTGTATATAGATATGCTTGTACCATAATTTAGCAAGCATCTTGATACTTTAATCTTTTTCCAGTGTTTTATAAAATGTCAAAAATATCAACTGTTTTGTTATATAAAACATTAGCAAGTCAAATTCATTCCACCGTTAATTCTAAGAGATGTTCTAACATGTCGACTGTTTTTTTTATTTTATTTTTTTGTATTTATTTTTTTTGGTTGATTGTTTAAAGAGGGATTCCACCAAAAAAAAAAAAATATTAAAAGCCAGCAGCTATAAATACTACAGCTGCTGACTTTTAATAAATGGACACTCACCTGTCCCGGGTTCCAGCAATGCCGGCAGCCGAGGCCGATCGATCGCTCGGCTCTCGGCTGCTGCCGCCACCATTCTAGGTGAGGGAATCAGGAAGTGAAGCGAATCGGCTTCACTTCCCGGGTTCCCTACTGCGCATGCGCGAGCCGCGCCGCGCAATAGGAAATCTCCGCGCTGTCACTGGGACCCGTGTGTGTCCCAGCAGACAGCGCGGCAGGACAGGAAATGGTGTAGACTCCCACGGGAGTCTATGCCCGGAAGTGGGTGAAAATACCTGTCTTTGACAGGTATCTCCACCCCCCTCCCCCCTGAAAGGTGTCAATTGTGACACCGGAGGGGGGGAGGGATCCGATCAGCGGAGGTTCCACTTTAGGGTGGAATCCCGCTTTAAGATTTCTCCAGGAGGAACAATCGGGGTCTCTTGTCATTAAATGAGTACACAAGAATGTTGACCCTCCTTCACCGGGGTAAACGGAATTGTGTCCTATTTTTTCACCGTATGACACATGTGAGATCTGAAGGCCTTGTAAACATAGCGCACTTTCAATGGAGAGTGTTTTTTTTTTTGTTTTGTTTTCTTATTCCTAAAACTGCTTAGGTTGTTTGCAGTCCAGATATAAATCCATGGCCCGTAGATTGAATGGCCTTGCTTACCGTGAATCTCAAACAAACTTTAGAGTTGCACGATTCTGGTCAAAATGAGAATCACGATTTTTTTTTTTTTTTGCTTAGAATAAAGATCACGATTCTGGCGGCGTGACATCATCTTTCACATTATACAAAAAAATTGGGCTAACTTTACTGTTTTTTTTTTTTTTATTATTCATTAAAGTGATAGTAAACCCAGTTTCAAAAAACACTTACATTCCCGGCATGCTGGAAATGTTAACTTTCACATTGGTTGTGCTCTCAACCAAACTTTCAAACCATCCAATGGCTGGTTTCACAACTGATCACATGTGCAGCATTATGGCAGTTGAAGAATCAGTTGAAGGCCAAGATGGCAGCTTCCTTGACTGAAAACGATAGAAGGGTTTACTTCCACTTTAAAGTGTATTTTTTTCCCCAAAAAATTGCATTTGAAAGACCGCTGCGTAGATACAGTGGGACATAAAATATTGCAACAGCCACCATTTTATTCTCTAGGGCAGGGGTAGGGAACCTATGGCTCTCGAGCCAGATGTGGCTCTTTTGATGGCTGCATCTGGCTCTCACCTCTCAATGCGCAGATTGCGTGGTGTGCCGATCCGTGGATTGAGCCCATAGGAAAGGCCGCAGCTTCGGCCTAGCTCCGGAGCTGCGGCCATCTTGGTACACCCAGCGGCGGCCTAGGTGAGCGGCGCGCTGATGTCATCATCACCCACCTCAACTGCTCGTGGATCTGCCTGCCTGTGTAGTGGTAAGCAAGCAGACAATCGTAGGGGAGATGTGGATATTACAGTGGGGGAGAAATGACGTGGATATTACAGTTATAACTGAAATTAGTCGATTAATCGATTAAAAAAAAAAAATTGTTTTAAACATATTGTATGGCTCTCACAGAATTACATTTTAAAATATGTGTCATTCATGGCTCTCTCAGCCAAAAAGGTTCCCTACCCCTGCTCTAGGGTCTCTGCTAAAAAATATATATATATTGTTGGGGGTTCTAATACACACGATCGGAATTTCAGCCAGCAAAAGACCGATGAGAGCTTTTCATCTGAAAATGCGACCGTTGTGTACGCTGCTCGGAATTTTGCTGGCCGGATTCCCGCCAGCAAAAATTTGAGAGCAGGTTCTCAATTTTTCAGATGGAAAAACTTTCTATCGGAAATTCCGTGTATGCAATTCCGACATGCAAAAACTCACGCATGCTCAGAATCAAGTACGAGACGGAAGCTATTGGCTACTGGCTATTGAACTTCCCTTTTATAGTCCCGTCGTACGTGGTGTACGTAACCGCGTTCTTGGAGGTCGGAATTTGGCGTGACCGTGTGTAGGCAAGACAGTTTGAGCGGAACTCCGTCGGAGTTGCGACGGGAAAACCATCAGAGCTTTTCCCGACGAGAATTCAGATTGCGTGTATGCGGCATAAGTAATGAAACCAACAAATGTCAGAAAAAGGTTTGGTCTTTAAGTGGTTAAACTTCCCTCATTTACACTCAGAAGTTCATTCCTTTGATCGAAAGGACAAAACGTTACAATGTTTGTAGTTAGTTTCATGGCTGAGGAATGTTGTGATACTTGGAAAACTGCAGTCAGGCATTTGTGAAGTCAGGCACTGATGTTGGACGAGAAGGCTTGGCTCATAGTCTATTAAGCCCCATACACACTATCAGTTTTTCTGCTGAGTTTTTCCTTCAGATTTACCAAAACCATATAATATGAGGTCAAACCTTAGGAATTTCAATGTGTATGCAATCAGGCAGGGCCTTGTACTACATGGTTTTGGTAAATCTGAAGGAAAAAGTCAGCAGAAAATCTGATAGTGTGTATGGGGCTTTTGTCTCCGCTCTAATTCATCCCAAGCGTGTTCAGGGGCAGACTGACAACTCATGGGGCCCCCAGGCAATCAGACATTATGGGGCCACACAGTATACAGAAACACACACACACGGTATACAATCACACAGTATACACAAACATGTTTCTATTGGTTGAGAAGGTACTGGAGAGGTGGGGCAGCTATAATCTATGGATTTTTAGACCAAAAGGATGTCGGTAAGGGACATTTCAGAGACAGATGTAAAAAAAAAAACAGATTTTTACATACTGTCCCTGGTTTTACTGAAGCTGGCAACCCTGATGGGGCCCCCTAGTGGCCCGGGGCCCTCGGGCAGTGCCCGAGTGGCCCAATGGTCAGTCCGCCCCTGAACGTGTTCTATCGGGTTAAGGTCAGGACTTTGTGCAGGCCAGTTAAGTTCCTCCACCCCAATCTCGCTCATCCATGTCTTTATGGACCTTGCTTTGTGCACTGGTGGGCAGCAGGCATGTACTGGCCATCGGGACTACTGGGAGTTTCCCGGTGGGCCGATGGCTCAGTGGGCCACTCTGATGTAAGGGGGCTGGTGATGGGACACTCTGATTTAAGGGGGTGCTGATGAGACACTCTGATGTAAGGGGGCTGGTGATGGGACACTCTGTTGTAAGGGGGCTGGTGATGGGACACTCAAAATGTAAGTGTGCCGGTCTGGATGAAGTCCAGGGCCAAATTTCTGTCCCAGTCCAGCCCTGGTGGGCAGTCATGTTGGAACAGGAAGGGGCCGTCCCCAAAACTGTTCTCACAAAGTTGGGAGCATGAAATTGTCCAAAATGTCTTGGTATGCTTACGCCTTAAGAGTTCCCTTCACTGGAACTAAGGGGCCAAGTAGCAGACAGTCCATACTGATCCATCGGACTGGTCCAACATGACTGCACACCAATGCACAAAGCAAGGTCCACAAAGACATGGATGAGCGAGTTTGGGGTGGAGGAACTTCACTTCCTGACCTTAACCCCATTGAAGAATGGTCAAACATTCCCATAGACACACTCCTAAACCTTGTGGACGGCCTTCCCAGAAGAGTTGAAGCTGTTATAGCTGCAAAGGGCGGGCCAACTCAATATTAAACCCTACGGACTAAGACTAGGATGCCAATAAATTTCATGTGCGTGTAAAGGCCGGTGTCCCAATACTTTTGGTAATATAGTGTATGTTAGTTTTTGTTTGTATCCTTAGTACAGCCCAAAAAAACAATTGCGCACATTTAGCTTTTTTATATCCTACCGTAAACACACTGACACGGATACTATTTAAAAAAGGATACTAAAAAAAATCCCATCCAAAAAACAGCGACCCTGACCCAAACACCCCGGGGCTGACCTAGATCAAACTTTGATGGAGGTATTTTTTTTTTTTTTTACTTACTATTCTTTCCTATCTCTGCAAGGACAGAGAGTGATACAATGTATCTGTCTCATCCATTCACAGAGACACAGGGGCGGGCTTCACAGTGACTGATCACTGTGATAGCCAATCATAGGCTATCACAGCGATCAGGTGACCCAGAATCGGACGTTCCGGGTCCCCGATCGTTAGAACAGGGCCCGGGCCTCTCCAGGGAGATACGTAAATATGCAACTCCACTGGAAAAAAATCCCAGTCCAGTCCATATTTGTGTAGGTCGGCGTGAATGGATTAAATTGGTTACTATTGTAATTTGGAAATTTGGATACATCTGAATCTCCGAAATAACGAAAATGTTGTCTAAATTTTAGATTCAGAATGAAACTAACTAGAAACTAGAGGTTTGTTTTATGGGGGGGGGGGGGGGGTCTGACACTCTTAACTTGCGGTCTTCACAATGTAGCATTGCTAGGCCCTGCCATGGTGTTAGAAGGGGTAAATGGCACGTAGGGTTCCCTTGGGTACAGAGTAAGTGACTCCAGAATATCCAAATCAGAGAAAATTGGGTTTTCAGTTTTCTCTGGGATTTGTAACTCTCGGATTGGGTTCTGGAGTCCAGAGGCTTTGGGAGGGAAGGAGCTACTAACCCTGGGTGCATTGTAGGGATGGGGGCACCTCTAGTTTCTTCTACTATAGTGCAGACAGGGACATCCCTACTTCTGTCAGCCCAGCCCTGGAAGTGGTGAAGAGAGGAGAAGAGAGCTGGGAGGAGGTGCTGGCTGAGCTCTCTCTCCCCCCTTCTTTTACAAAGCTCACATGAAATGAAGGGGGTTGGGGCGCAATTTGGCATCTTTGCCCTGGGCGCTGGTTGGTCTTGTCCCGGCACTGCTTACCAGAGACCAGCAGGTTGAGTGTGAAGGTGTGGCACAAGGGTCTATGGGTAGTTCAGGGCTCCACCTAGGAGACAGGAGGTAGACCCGTGCAGCAAGGAACTGAGATAGATAGGTGCCGAGGTCACGCGTGAGCACAGTGGTGCTGTGAGGCAGTCCAAGGAAACAGATGAAAGGCCTAAGCTGAAGGCCGGTGCCGTGATACTGGAGAAGGCCCAATTCCGGTTTGCTCTTGTGTTTTGGTGTTTTGAAGTGATGGTAGAAACTTCTATGAGGGTAACACTAATTCGATTTTTAAAATTTTCCTTTAAATTTTATTTTTTCAAATATATTATATAAAGTATATTCCAACTGGAGTCAACAGTGGATGATGCAGTCTCCAGCCAGCCAGTAAAGGAGTAGGGAGGATGGGAGGATGGAGGGGGGGTTGTTATCATAGGCTATGAGGCTGTGTGTTTCTATTGGTGCACGCAGTGCAGAGAGAAGGGCTGTCCTTAATGTGGGGAAAAAGGGGCAGCTGCCCCGGGCCCAGTCATTGTTGCGGAGCCCAAAGCAACTCCCCCTTAAGCCCGAGCTGACCACAAATAGTTGATAAGTGGGTTTGGCTATCACTCAGGAGATGAGGGCGGAATTAAATGTTGGGGGCACTGGTGATTGGTTATGTGTCATAACTGCAGCCTGTGCGGTGATTGGCCAGCTTGGCAAGGTAAACCTTGTCCGGGGACAGTGCCTGTCAGACCTGGGCACAGTCACACCAATCTCCCTCCCTCACCATGTCTGAGAAGCCACAGACTGTTTGCGTCCTGTTTAATGATGGTGGTAGTATGGGGGAGGGGTCCTGTGTAATGATGGGGTAGTATGGGGGAAGGGATCCTGTATAATGATGGGGTAGTATGGGGGAGGGGTCCTGTGTAATAATAGGGTAGTATGGGGGAGGGGGGTCCTGTGTAATAATGGGGTAGTATGGGGGGAGGGGATCCTGTGTAATGATGGGGTAGTATGGGGGGAAAGGTCCTTTGTAATGATGGGGTAGTATGGGGGAGGGAGTCCTGTGTAATGATGGGGGTAGTATGGAGCAGGGGGGCCCTGTGCAATAATGGGTTAGTATGGGGGAGGGGGTCCTGTGTAATAATGGGGTAGTATGGGGGAGGGGATCCTGTGTAATGATGTGGTAGTATGGGGGAGGGTCCTGTGTAATAATAATGTAGTATGGGGGAGGGGTCCTGTGTAATGATGGGGGTAGTATGGGGGAGGATGTACTATGTAATAATGCAGATAGTATGGGGGGGGGGGTTCTGTGTAATGATGGGGCTAGTATGGGGTAGGGGCTCCTATCTAATGATGGGATAGTATGGGGAAGGAGTCCTGTTTATAGATGGGGGTAGTAAGGGGAGAGGTCCTGTGTAATGATGGGGCAGTATGGGGGAGGGGGTCCTGTGTAATAATAGGGTAGTATGGGGGTAGGGATCCAGTATAATGATGGGGTAGTATGGGGGAGGGGGTCCTGTGTAATGATGGGGTAGTATGGGGGAGGGGGTCCTGTGTAATGATAGGGGTAGTATGGGGGAGGGGGGTCCTGTGTAATAATGGGGTATTATTGGGGTAGGGATCCTGTATAATGAAGGGGTAGTATGGGGGAGGGGGTCCTGTGTAATGATGGGGTAGTATGGGGGAGGGGGTCCTGTGTAATGATAGGGGTAGTATGGGGGAGGGGGTCCTGTGTAATGATGGGGGAGGGGGTAATGATAGTGCAGTATTGTGGAGGAGGGTCTTCTGTAATGATGGGGTAGTATGGGGGAGGGGGTCCTGTGTAATAATGGGGTAGTATGGGGGAGGGGTCCTGTGTAATAATGGGGTAGTATGGGGAGGGGGTCCTGTGTAATGATGGGGGTAGTATGGGGGAGGGGGTTCTGTGTAATGATGGGGTAGTATGGGGGAGGGGGGTCCTGTGTAATAATAGGGTAGTATGGGGAGGGGGTCCTTTGTAATGATGGGGTAGAATGGGGATCCTGTGTAATAATAGGGTAGTATGTGGGAGGGGGTTCTGTGTAATGTTGGGATAGTATGGGGGAGGGGGTTCTGAGTAATAATAGGGTAGTATGGGGGAGGGGGGTCCTGTGTAATAATGGGGTAGTATGGGGGAGGGGGTCCTGTGTAATGATGGGGGTAGTATGGGGGAGGGGCTTCTGTGTAATGATGGGGTAGTATGGGGGAGGGGGTTCTGTGTAATGATGGGGTAGTATGGGGGAGGGGGGTCCTGTGTAATAATAGGGTAGTATGGGGAAGGGGTCCTTTGTAATGATGGGGGTAGAATGGGGGATCCTGTGTAATAATAGGGTAGTATGGGGGAGGGGTCCTGTGTAATGATGGGGTAGTATGGGGGAGGGGGTCCTGTTTAATAATGGGGTAGTATGGGGAGGGGGGCCCTATGTAATAATGGGGTAGTATGGGGTTGAGAGTGAACCTGTATGGTGGGGGAGGGGTCCTGTGTAATGATGGAGGTAGTATGGGGGAGGGGGTCCTATGTAATAATGGGGTAGTATGGAGGAGGGGGTCCTGTGTAATGATGGGGGTAGTATGGGGGTCCTGTGTAATGATAGGGGTAGTATGGAGGAGGGCGTCCTGTGTAATGATGGAGGTAGTATGGGGGAGGGGGTCCTATGTAATAATGGGGTAGTATGGAGGAGGGGGTCCTGTGTAATGATGGGGGTAGTATGGGGGTCCTGTGTAATGATAGGGGTAGTATGGGGGAGGGCGTCCTGTCTAATGATGGGGGTAGTATGGGGGAGGGGGGTCCTATGTAATAATGGGGTAGTATGGGGGAGGGGGTTCTGTGTAATGATGGGGGTAGTATGGGGAGGGGGGCCCTGTGTAAAAATGGGGTAGTATGGGGTAGAGTGTGAACCTGTATGGTGGGGGAGGGGGTCCTGGGTAATAATGGGGTAGCATGGGGGAAACTATGTAATAATGGGGTAGAGAGTGAACTTGCATGGGGGGGAGGGGGTCCTGTGTAATAATAGGGTAGTTTGGGGGGAGGGGGTCCCGTGTAATAATGGGGTAGTATGGTGTAGAAAGTGAACTTGTATTGGGGGGGAGGGGGTCCAATCGATATTCTAGGTGGCCTGGGGTGGAGAGGCACAAGTCTAGTCCCTGCATGCAGCGGTGACTCTATAGGATGGTGCGGGGGGATGAAGTCGCCTGGACAGGACACCCGGGGCCCCGAGTCACGGCTCCAGGGGGGCACAGACCAGGAATAAAGGATAAAGAATCTCCATACTCAGAAATCAGCTGCTGGAAGAAGCTAAAATCTGTAGAATTGTCATCTGTCAGTCGGGTTTCGTTGGGAAACGTTGATTGAAAGGAGCGATTGTGAAATGTGTGGGCGGAACCTCGGCTCTGTCTGCAGCTAATTATATCTTCTCCATTCATTGTTTCATTTCATAAACTCATCGGATTTTCCGCGAGCTGAAAACATTCAGAAATCGTTGTGCTCCGCTCTGCCCTCTGCAGATTGTACAATGGGATTGTATGGTGTGGGGGGGGGGGTGGCGAGGTTTGGCGCGGGGATCACGAGGGAGACATGTGCGGCGTGCTGGGAGACGCTCTTCTTCGCACTCCCCCCGTCTAGCACAGAAGAATGAAGGCGGCGGGGAAGGACGCACCGCGTCTGCAGGAACAGAAAACCACGCCGGGAGAAAAACAACAGTAAACACAACTGAACCCGACTCACCGGGAACACCAATCACAATTCTAACACTCGATATCAACATAAATAGGGGAGAAAAAAAGAAAACACACACAAAGGCAGATCGAGACGTTTTGTTTGTGAATGGCGGTGCGGCTCTGCGCCGGGGGGGCGGCTGCATGGAGTTTGTCCCGGATTCCTCCCGGTGAGACGGATTCTGTGCAAAAATCAAATCAAATAAATTGATGAATTTCCAAAAACAACTTGTCCTTTGTGTGCCGAGGAGATTAGATTGTAAGCTCTTATGGAGAACGTGAACCAATCAACGTGCTTTGTGCAGGCAATGTCCTGTTTCTGATATAAAGATGTATTCAGCCCATCCCCCACCCATACAGGAAACTTACCTGTAAAGGAATGTAAAGCCAATGCTGCCTTACATCCGTCCCTTCATATTCCCGTCCCAGCGACACCCATTCCCATACACTGCTGTATATATAGTACTGTGCAACCGTTAAATATTTCAATTGTTTATTTTGTATCAATTTACAAAATGCAAAGTAAATGAATAGAAGAAAAATAAAATCAATATTTGGTGTGACTCCCCTTTGCCTTCAAATCAGCATCAGTTCTTACAATTGAACACTTTGTACACTTTGCACGCTTTTACACTTTGTCAATTGCACACTTTTGTACACTTGCACATTTGGTACACTTGCACACTTTGTACGCTTTCACACTACGTACAATTGCACACTTGGTACACTTGCACACTTTGTATAATTGCACACTTTGTATGCTTGAACACTTTCTACAATCGCACACTTTGTACGCTTTCACACTTTGTACACTTGCCCCCTTTGTATGCTTTCACACTTTTGTACACTTGCACATTTGTTACGCTTGCAAACTTTGTACACTTGCACACTTTGTACGCTTTCACACTACGTACAATTGCACACTTGGTACGCTTGCACACTTTGTATAATTGCACACTTTGTATGCTTGAACACTTTCTACAATCGCACACTTTGTACACTTGCCCCCTTTGTATGCTTTCACACTTTTGTACACTTGCACATTTGTTACGCTTGCAAACTTTGTACACTTGCACACTTTGTACGCTTTCACACTACGTACAATTGCACACTTGGTACACTTGCACACTTTGTATAATTGCACACTTTGTATGCTTGAACACTTTCTACAATCGCACACTTTGTACGCTTTCAGACTTTGTACACTTGCCCCCTTTGTATGCTTTCACACTTTTGTACCCTTGCACGTTTGTTACGCTTGCAAACTTTGTACACTTGCACACTTTGTATGCTTGCACACTTTGTACGCTTTCACACTTTGTACAATTGCACACTTGGTACACTTGCACACTTTGTATAATTGCACACTTTGTATGCTTGAACACTTTCTACAATTGCACACTTTGTACGCTTTCACACTTTGTACACTTGCCCCCTTTGTATGCTTTCACACTTTTGTACCCTTGCACGTTTGTTACGCTTGCAAACTTTGTACACTTGCACACTTTGTACGCTTTCACACTACGTACAATTGCACACTTGGTACACTTGCACACTTTGTATAATTGCCCCCTTTGTATGCTTTCACACTTTTGTACACTTGCACATTTGTTACGCTTGCACACTTTGTACACTTGCACACTTTGTACGCTTTCACACATTGCATAATTGCACACTTTCATACTTTGTATGCTTTGTACATTTGCACACTTTGTATGCTTGCACACTTGCATACTTTGTAAGCTTTCACACTTTGTACACTTGCACACTTTGTACACTTGCACACTTTGTACAATTGCACACTTTGTATGCTTTCACAGTTTGTACAATTGCACACTTTGTACACTTGCACACTTTGTATGTTTTCACAGTTTGTACAATTGCACACTTTGTACACTTGCACACTTTGTACAATTGCACACTTTGTACACTTGCACACTTTGTATGCTTTCAGTTTGTACAATTGCATACTTCATACACTGTCACAAAGTCATGTAATTTGTAGGATTAGACCCCTTTCACACCACACTGCCCATAGCGTGGGCGGTAAAACGCAGCTATTTTTAGCGGTGTTTTACCGCCAGATTTGCGGTGCATTTAGGCCCGCAATATCGACGTTTTGCCTGCGGTATTGCAGCGCTGCCCCATTGATTTCAATGGGGAGCAGCGGTGGAGGAGCGGTAAACACACCGCTCATTCACCGTTCCAAAGAAGCTGCTGGCAGGACTTTTCATTGACGTCCTGCCAGTGCACCGCTCCAGTGTGAAAGCCCTCGGGGGATCACACTACACACAATGGTGCAGCTTTTTTAGGGCGGATTGCAGGCGCTATTTCTAATGCTATAGCGCCTGCAAAACGCCCTGGTGTGAAAGGGGTCTTAGGGTAAAGTGTATGATTAACAAGTTATACAAAGCATATGTAGGTTGAAACTCCTATACATGTACAGTATATATATATATATATATATATATATATATATATATATATATTTAGTACTGTTTAAATATTTAATTATTTATATCAATTTAGTAAATGCAAAGTGAGCGAGCAGAAGAAAAATCCAAATCAAATGAAGATTTGGTGCGACCGCCAGCATCAGTTCTTACACTTGCACAATTTGTACACTTTCACAAAGTCAGGGATTTTGTAAGATTGAAGTCAGGTGTATGTATTAACCAATTATACCAAGGAGGTGCTAATGATCATCAATTTCATATTTAGGTTGAAACACAGCCATCAAAGTGGTAGTAAACTCTCCAGCTTTTTTTTTTTTTTTTTTTTTTACCAAAAGGTAAGAGCTTATAATAAAGCTTACTCATAGGTTACATGAAAATCTTCTAAACCTGCACCGTTTAGGACATAATCTAGGGAGCCGCAGCCGGTGACATCTCCGGCCCCTGCGCTCTGAAGGAACGGCGTACCCGTGTGGTTCCTTCAGAGCCCAGAGCTGTGACTTCATCGCGGCTTGGCCATTCAAGCGGCCGCAGCCTGTGAACCCCCGGAGGGAAGACCAGGAGAAAGTGGAAGCCTCGGCAGCGGTGACAGTGCGCAGCTCGAAGGGCTATGTTTCAAAGTAAGTCTGTCATATTGTGCTGGTATGCGATGTAAACTACAACATTATGACATTACCTTGCAGTGAGAGTTGTTTTTTGTTTTTTTGTTTTTTTATGTTTACTACAGCTTTAACTGAAACAGAAACAGCTGTGTAGGAAACTTAAAAACTGGGTGAGGAACAGCCAAACTCTGCTACTAAGGTGAGGTTGTGGAAGATGGTCATACACCATGACAAGACTGAGCACAGCAACAAGACACAAGGGAGTTATACTGCATCCGCAAGGGCTCTCCCAGGCAAAGATTTCACAGCAGACCGGGGGGGTTCAAGATGTACTGTTCAATCTCTTTCAAAGAAAAACAAAGAAACCAACAATGCTGAGGAGCGTAGACACAGTGGTCGGCCAAGGAAACATCATGCAGCCGATGAAAGTCACAATAAGATGTCCTGTAGTGTCTGCAGCAGTGGTGGTGCCTCCATAAGGGTGCACGGGCACTGCCCCCTCTCTCCTGCCACCCCCTCTAGCACCAATAGATAGACTCAGAATGAATCTATCTATGGCCGCCGCTGCCACCCCCTAGTCAGGTGCCTGGCCCATTTTCAGGCGCCGGGCATCTGAATTACAGTGGCGGGGGGAGGGGGGTGAAGCACTTGATTAGAGCCATAGGCTCTAATAGGCGTCAAAAAAGGTGATCTGCGAGCGCCATGCTGGGAGCTTGCAGGTCACTCAGCTGTGTGTTAGAAAAGCAAAAGAATATTCGCTTTCCTAACACTAAACCGCCTCTCCGTCAATCAGGTGCTCGGATCTGGTACCCGTCACCTGATTGGCTGAAACGACAGGCGCTGTGATTGGACGCCTATCAGGCGTTCATTCATAGCAGAGGATGGGAGAAGACATCAAGGAGCTGTCCTACAGAGATAGGGTAAGTGCAGACGGTGGGCCAGTGGGGGCACACTGGCAGCATTGGCACAGTGGCTGCTTTTTGATGGGGCACAGTGGGAGCATTTGATGGGGCACAGTGGCCGTATTTGATGGGGCACAGTGGCCGTGTTTGATTGGGGCACAGTGGGAGCATTTGATGGGGCACAGTGGGAGCATTTGATGGGGCACAGTGGGAGCATATGATAGGGCACAGTGACAGCATTTGATGGGCACAGTGGCTGCGTTTGATGGCACAGTGGCTGCGTTTGATGGCACAGTGGCTGCGTTTGATGGCACAGTGGCTGCGTTTGATGGTTACAAACAAACCCAAGGATAAACCGAGGAAAAAAACAATCTTTACTTACCACCAGCCCACAGACGACCAGATAACCTAACAGTAGGCGTTAAAAACGGAGTTTAGTCTGCACACATTTGCAAAATGCATGCATAAGCCACAGAGCCGCGCCAAGGCACCCCAATATCTGTGGTACCTAACACTAACTTATAAGTGTCCCCACAGTGGAGGCACATGCATTCTGATGGATAGGTGAAAGCAGGTGGACTGAAGGGGAGCCACCCCTTCTGCGTTTGATGGGCACAATGGCTGCGTTTGATGGCACGGTGGCGGCAATTGATGGGCACAATGGCTGCGTTTGATGGCACAGTGGTGGCAATTGATGGGCACAATGGCTGCGTTTGATGGGCACAGTGGCTGCGTTTGATGGCACAGTGGTGGCAATTGATGGGCACAGTTGCTGCGTTTGATGGCACAGTAGCTACGTTTGATGGCACAGTGGTGGCAATTGATGGGCACAGTGGCTGCGTTTGATGGCACAGTGGTGGCAATTGATGAGCACAGTGGGTGCGATTGATGGTGTTTTATTTCAGAAGATTTCAGTTTGTTCGCAACCCCCCCCCCAAAAAAAAAAATTTGAGCACCAGCCATCACTGGTCAGCAGCACCGAACTGGTGGAAACCAGTGGGACCCAGGTATGCCCATCTACTGTCTGGAGAAGTCTGGCCAGAAGCGGTCTTCATGCAAGAATTGCCGTCAAAAAGCCTCTGACTTAGAAACAAGTCTAAGCGACTCAACTATGCAGGAAAACATCTGGAACTGAGGTGCAGATAAAAGTCAACAGGTGCTCTGGACTGATGAGTAAAATGTGAAATATGTGGCTGTAGCAGGCGGTGGTTTGTTGGGGGCAGGGCTGGAGAGGGGTACACTAATTGTCTGCAGCCAACTGTGAAGCATGGTGGAGGCTCCTTGCAAGTTTGGGGCAGCATTTCTGCAAATAGAGTTGGAGATTTGGTCAAGATGAATGGTGCCCTCAATGCTGAGAAATATAGGTAGCTATTTCTCCATCCTGCCATACCATCAGGGAGGCGTATGCAGCAGGACAACCACCACAAACATCCAGCCAATGTCATTAAGAATTATCTTCCATGTAAAGAAGAACAAGGAAGTGATGGTTTGGCCCACAGAGAGCCCTGATCTCACCATCATGGAGTCTGTCTGGGATGACACGAAGAGACAGAAGGATTGGAGGCGGCCGACATCCACAGAAGATCCGTGCTTAGTTCCCCAAGATGTACACAGAGCAACTAGAGTTGCCACCTTTTCTTCATGCCAAACCTGAACACTTTAGTGGCCTGGGACACCTTTGGGTGCCCCAAGAAGAGTAGTAATGCAGTGCGCATAGCGTGCCGGACGAACAGTAGGTGTAGCCAAATTGCTCTTGATGACATCATTGCCCCGCCCCACCCGTTGATGCCGAACCAAAGACAACCTCTGGATATGACACTGAGCACGTGCACTCAACTTCTTTGGTGGACCATGGTGAGGCCTGTTCTGAGTGGAACCTGTCCTGTTATACCGCTGTATGGTCTTGGCCATCGTGCTGCAGCTCAGTTTCAGGGTCTTGGCAATCTTCTTATAGCCTAGGCCAGTGATGGCGAACCTTGGCACCCCAGATGTTTCGGAACTACATTTCCCATGATGCTCACCTACACTGCAGAGTGCATCATGGGAAATGTAGTTCCAAAACATCTTAGGTGCCAAGGTTCGCCATCACTGGCCTAGGCCATCTTTATGTAGAGCAACAATTCTTTTTTTCAGATCCTCTGAGAGTTCTTTGCCATGAGGTGCCATGTTGATCTTCCAGTGACCAGTATGAGAGAGTGAGAGCGATAACACCAAATTTAACACACTTGCTCCCCATTCACACCTGAGACCTTGTAACACTAACGAGTCACATGACACTGGGGAGGGAAAATGGCTAATTGAGCCCAATTTGGACATTTTCACTTAGGGGTGTACTCACTTTTGTTGCCAGCGGTTCAGACATTAATGGCTGTGTGTTGAGTTATTTTGAGGGGACGGCAAATTTACACTGTTATACAAGCTGTACACTCACTACTTTACATTGTAGACAAGTGTCATTTCTTCAGTGTTGTCACATGAAAAGATAGAAGAAAAGATTTACAAAAATGTGAGGGGTGTACTCACTTTTGTGAGATACTGTATATACACATTATTGACCATAGTTGGGGTTAATGTTTTTGATGAAAATAATTTTCCAAATATTTAACTCTCCAACTGTCACGGTTGCTGTAATGTCATTGTATATTCAAGTGCGCCCTCTAGCGGCGATGACGTGGTAGCGTTTGGCCAGGCAGAACTCCACGTGCCACAAAGCCATGGATTCTGCGGGTGGGGGGAGGGCTGTGCAATTCTGGGATTTGAACAGATTTAAAAAAAATAAAAAGATAAATGATACAAATGTAACCAGCAGTGTGAGGTTGAAGTAAATATTGTTGTATTATTTTGCTGCCACCTTTTATACAGATTATTTTGTACATAGCACAGTAAAGCCTTCATAGAACGGAAGGTGGTCACATATCTCATTCTACCCCCCCCCCCCAAAATATGATTATTTTATCATTGCAGGACAGTGGGTGGGCCCATGTAAATCCTCCCCTTATGCCCCTACAGCATAATGCACATCCAGAAGAACCACTGATGTATAGCGTGAATATATCCTAAAATAGAGCCCTTTATCGGCCATCTTCAGTGCAGTGTAAGGAAATCACGGCTTCTATGGATTAGGGCTTTATGACCCAACTGAAAAGTGAAATGCTGGTTCTGATAGAAGGGGGCCAGAACACACAGGGCATTAGTTTGTTGCGTATGGGGGCTGGGTAGCTGCAGACCGGTCAGGGTGCCCACGCTGACCCGTGTCCAAAGCCAAAAGTTCCTACAATGGGCACGTGAGCATCAGAACTGGAGCACGGAGCAATGGCAGAAGGTGGCCTGGTTTGATGGACTCAAGAATGGTTTTGAGGAACACAAGTTTGAGGTGTTGACTTACCTCTAAGTTCTCCAGATCTCGCTCGAATCGGGGGGCTGGGTAGCCGCAGACCGGTCAGGGTGCCCACGCTGACCCGTGTCCAAAGCCAAAAGTTCCTACAATGGGCACGTGAGCATCAGAACTGGAGCACGGAGCAATGGCAGAAGGTGGCCTGGTTTGATGGACTCAAGAATGGTTTTGAGGAACACAAGTTTGAGGTGTTGACTTACCTCTAAGTTCTCCAGATCTCGCTCGAATCGGGGGGCTGGTAGCCGCAGACCGGTCAGGGTGCCCACGCTGACCCGTGTCCAAAGCCAAAAGTTCCTACAATGGGCCGTGAGCATCAGAACTGGAGCACGGAGCAATGGCAGAAGGTGGCCTGGTTTGATGGACTCAAGAATGGTTTTGAGGAACACAAATTTGAGGTGTTGACTTACCTCTAAGTTCTCCAGATCTCGCTCGAATCGGGGGCTGGGTAGCCGCAGACCGGTCAGGGTGCCCACGCTGACCCGTGTCCAAAGCCAAAGTTCCTACAATGGGCACGTGAGCATCAGAACTGGAGCACGGAGCAATGGCAGAAGGTGGCCTGGTTTGATGGACTCAAGAATGGTTTTGAGGAACACAAGTTTGAGGTGTTGACTTACCTCTAAGTTCTCCAGATCTCGCTCGAATCGGGGGCTGGGTAGCCGCAGACCGGTCAGGGTGCCCACGCTGACCCGTGTCCAAAGCCAAAAGTTCCTACAATGGGCACGTGAGCATCAGAACTGGAGCACGGAGCAATGGCAGAAGGTGGCCTGGTTTGATGGACTCAAGAATGGTTTTGAGGAACACAAGTTTGAGGTGTTGACTTACCTCTAAGTTCTCCAGATCTCGCTCGAATCGGGGGGCTGGGTAGCCGCAGACCGGTCAGGGTGCCCACGCTGACCCGTGTCCAAAGCCAAAAGTTCCTACAATGGGCACGTGAGCATCAGAACTGGAGCTCGGAGCAATGGCAGAAGGTGGCCTGGTTTGATGGACTCAAGAATGGTTTTGAGGAACACAAATTTGAGGTGTTGACTTACCTCTAAGTTCTCCAGATCTCGCTCGAATCGGGGGGCTGGGTAGCCGCAGACCGGTCAGGGTGCCCACGCTGACCCGTGTCCAAAGCCAAAAGTTCCTACAATGGGCACGTGAGCATCAGAACTGGAGCACGGAGCAATGGCAGAAGGTGGCCTGGTTTGATGGACTCAAGAATGGTTTTGAGGAACACAAGTTTGAGGTGTTGACTTACCTCTAAGTTCTCCAGATCTCACTCGAATCGAGCATCTGTGGGATGTGCTGGAAAAACAAGTACGATCCATGGAGGCTTCTACCTCCCAACTTTCCGATTGAAGCACCCAACCACTAGGGTTTTCTTTGACTTGTAAGGGATTTTCCTCCCGAGGGCCCGTTTGGAACATTTTTTTGTTGTCTGAAGTTAATACCACTTTAAAAACATAGCAGGCTTTCTTTTGTGATGTTTCTAAATGGGGGGGGGGGGGGGATTTCTCTTCATGTCCTGACACTTTGTGAAGTGAGAGGGAATCCCTTTCTTAGACATCCGTCACCGGAAGTGTCCCTACCACAAGATTTCCCCACTGTTCCTGTTCCAATGGCAGCTCAAAATTTGGGGTTTTCCATTTCAGTTCTGGTCACAAAGGTCACCAGGAAACAGAGTAAACCTCACTAGCATGGACATAGCAGTTACACTGACAATCGGTATTTCAATTCATCCCAAAGGTCTTCAGTAGAGTTGAGGTCAGGGCTCTCGAGTTTCTTCACACAAAACTGGCCAAGTCAAGTCTCATATGTCTTGATATGGGATGAGAAGACCCTGCTTGTAATTGGTGTTCCAATACATTTCAAAGGTGTTCGGTAGGGTTGAGGTCAGGGCTCTCCGCAGGTCACTCAGATTCCTCCACAACAAGGTGGTCTCGTATGTCTTGATGTTGGATGAGAAGACCTTGCTCGTAATTGGTGTTCCAATCCATTTTAAAGACGCTTAGTAGGGTTAAAGTCAGGGCTCTGTTCAGGACACTCAAGTTTCTCCACACCAAGCTAGTCAGGTCATGTCTTTTATGTCTTAATGTTGGATGAAAAGACCTTGCTTGATGGTCCAATCCATTTTAAAGGCGTCCAGTAGGGTGGAGGTCAGCAGGGGCGGAGGTCAGGGTTTTGAGCAGGACCTTGTAATTGGTGGTCCAATCCATTTTAAAGGCGTCCAGTAGGACGGAGGTCAGGGCTCTGTGCAGGGACACTCAAGTTCCTCCACACCAAGCTGGTCAAATCATGTCATGTATGCCTTGATGTTAAATGAGAAGACCCTGCTCATAAATAGTGGGGAGGGAAGGTGAAAGGGGAGAGAGTGCACTGCTTTGCGTAGGGGAAGGGGGCACATGACACTACAGTGGGGTGGATAATATGAAGGGGGAAGAGGACACTTCTGTGGGAGGAAGGGGCGATGTGAAGGGGAGCAGAGGAAACCACTGCTATAGGTGGGTGCAAAGAACACTACAGTGGGGGGGGGAGATGTGAAGGGGCAGAGGAAACCATTGCTATAGGTGGGTGCAGAGAACACTACAGTGGGGGGAGATGTGAAGGGGAGCAGGGGACACTGCTTTGGGAAGGATGCACAGGGCACTGCTATGTGGAGAGGGCACAAAGCAGGGTCCATAAAGACATGGATGAGCAAAGTTTGGGGTGGAGAAACTTGGCTCACTTCAACCAGATAGAATAACTTTGTGATGAATTAGAGTGGAGATTGCGAGCCAGGCCTTCTCATACAACATCGGTGCCTGGTCTCACAAATGCTCTTCTGGAAGAATGGTCAAACATTTCCATAGACTCGCTCTAAACCTTGTGGACGGCCTTCCCAGAAGAGTTGAAGCTGTTATAGCTGCAAAGGGTGAGCCAACTCAATATTGAACCCTACAGACTAAGACTGGGATGCCATTAAAGTTTATGTGTGTGTAAAGGCAGGTGTCCCAATACTTCTGACAATATAGTGTACTTTGGCCTTATAAGCGTTATGTTCAGGTGTCCAAAAAAGTTCAGGTCATATAGTGTGGGTCATGGAGACAGCCAATCCAGTGATAACCATGAACTCCCCGGAGTAGCTGCCATCCCATCGAAGTCAAATCTGAAGATGTTAGATTAGCCACCACTAATCAGTGGGGCAATATGATTGCAGCGGGTAACGTGTATAATACAGAGGCACGGAGGAGCAACAATATGCGCTCCTTGGTATCCTTTCACCTAAATACATTTCTGCCTTTCTATGGTGACTAAAGCTTAGCAGAGTGCCGCGTTCTCTCGTTAGATTTAATTTTCAAGTCTCCTTTGTCCTCTTACCATGCTCTGATTACCATCCCCATTAACAGCTGCTTCTCACATCAGTGGCTATGAGACGGCACAAAGCTCTCTTGTGGATGTGCCGGTTGTACGAAGATCAGAGCCGTTCTCCTCCTGCCGTTTTATGGAGCTTATGGCCCGCTGGCCAGGCAAGTCGCAGCTTGTAATAAATTGAAGGGTGATTAATAAATTGAGCCGGGTGTATCATTTACAGCACTTCATCTTCCATTCATTCCACCGTCATAGAGCTTTGCAACCTTCTTCTCGCGTCACATAGGACTCCAGTTTTGGACAAAATCCACCTTTATTGCAGAGCTGGAGCTGCTTCTGTTCTGTATTTACTGAAATGAAGGGCTCAGTGATGCCTATTACTTTTGATGTTTGCGACTTTACTTCTTTGAGAATTTCAAGAAACGTTTTGTACAAGAAATAATGGGATTCTTGCACCCACCGCAAAAATTATTTTCTTCGAGTTCATTGAAGGACACAGCAGATCTTGGTGACGGATGGGTTTAATGTCGCCACCAGCAGGACGCTAGGTGCAAGGCACAACTATAAGTATGCCCTGATATGGTGGCAAAACTTCCCCCCACCCACCTTCAACACAGCGCTCAGGACCTACATTTTTTTATCTTTTCTTACATTTTGGTTCCAGTCAAAATTTTATTCCAATCAACCGTGGTGCTGGGTGACCGACCAGGTAGATCCCCATTATTGAAGGGGGGGGGGGGGGACTGGGGTGCAACAATTCTGCTCCACATAGTAGCTGAGAAGGGTTGGACCCCTCAGCAAACATGTACAACAGGCAAAAACTGGGCTGTATGTTGGCACATGGTGGATAGATGCCACCACCAGAGGGCGATCATTTCATTTTTACATGTGCCTAGCGACCCGATTCTGCAGGTGGTGACATCAAACCCACCCCCTCATGAAGATTTGCTGTGTCTTTCAATGAACGGAGGTAGGCAAAAACTGGGCAGTGTGTTGCAAATGGTGGGGGTGTGCCACCACCCACGGGCATACCCCCTTGGTCGTACTTTAGATTTGCTTGTGCCTAGTGTCCCGCTCCTGAAGGTGGTCACATCAAATCCATCTGTTATGAAGATCTGCTGTGTCCTGCAATGACCAGAAGCATGCAAAAACTTGGCTGCGTGTTGCACATGGTGGGGATGTGCCACCACCAGGGCGCCGACCCCCCCCCTTGGTGTACTTTTGCCTAGTGTCCTGCTCCTGTAGGTGGTCCCATCAAACCCATCCATCATTAGGATCTGCTGGGTGCCTTAATAAAGGGAAGCAGACAAAAACTGGGCTGTGTGTTGCAATTGGTGGGGATATGCCAACACCAGAGGGAGCCCTTTTGGTTATGCTTGTGCCTAGTGTCCTGCTCCTGCAGGTGGTGGCATCAAACCCATCCGTCATGAAGATCTGCAGTGCCCTTCAATAACAGTGGCAGGCAAAAACGGGGCTGTGTGTAGCACATGGTGGGGATGTGCCACCACCAATGAGTGCACTTTTGGTTTTGCTTGTGCCTAGTGTCCTGCAGATGGTGACATCAAACCCATCTGTTATGAAGATCTGCTGGGTCCTCCACAAATGGAGACAGACAAAACTGAGCTGTGTTGCACATTAAGGGAATGTGCCACCACCAGGGGGGTCAACCCCCTTAGTTGTTCTTTTGGTTTTTTACTTGTGCCTAGCGTCCTGCAAGTGGTGGCATCAAACCCATCCATCAAGAAGATCTGTTGTGTCCTTCGTGAACGGAGGCAGGCAAAAACTGGGTTGTGTTGCACATAAAGGGAATGTGCCACCACCAGGGGGCAAGCCCCCTGGGTGCACGCCCCCTGGGTGCACTTTTGGTTTTACTTTGACCCTTTTTAAACTCCATAGATCAGAACGGGTGCTACTGAAATCAAGGGTCTGTGATTTATGCGACTTTATGGGGATGATTTACGAAAACCGAAGAGTGCAAAATCTGGTGCAGCGTGCCATAGAAACCAGTTTTCTTTTTTTTTTTGTCAAGCTTAATTGAAAAAGCTGAACATAGTTAGGCAGGGTGGGGAGGGGGGAAAAAAAAAAAAAAAGGACACAAGTCCATCAAATTCAACCAAAAGAAAACAAAAACCAATCCTATACCCACAGCTGATCAAGGGGAAGGCGAAATAAAAAAAACAAGCAAAGCATGATCCAATTTGCTAGAGCAGAGGAAAAAAAATATATATCATTCCTGATCCCAGAGAGGCAATCGGATTTTCCCCCGCATCAACTTTGCCTATAAATATTAGTACCCAGTTATATTAGGTACATTTAGGAAAGAATCCAGGACTTTCTTAACCCCCCTAGCGGTAATCCAGAGTCTGGTTCGGGTTAGGAATTTACTGATAGGAGCGGTAACCCCGAGCCAGACTCGGGATGGCTTTACTGGATGCAGGGAGGACACAGTGAGACTTACTTACCTTGTCCCCTGGATCCAGCGATGTCCTCCACGCTGTGTGAGCGAGCCGTCCTCTGCTCGATTCACAGTGCCGAATGCCACCGAGCTCCGTTCCCTGCGACGTTACGGCACACGGGAGCGGAGATCGGCGGCAAATTCAAAAAAGTAAAAAGACACAAAACACACACAGCACTGTAATCTTACAGATTACATTGCTGTATTAAAAAATTAGACACCCCCTTTGTCCCTAGTGGTCTGTGCAATGCCCTGCATGCACTTTTATATTATAAATAGTTTTTTCTGCCTAGAATTTGGAGATTGTCCATAGCAACCAAAAAGTGTCCCTTTTTCAGTGTTTTAGGATTCGATTGCATTATTGATTTTTTATTATATTATAAACTTTATCATACCCGGGATGTCTGCTAGACTCTGGTTTGAAAAAATGTAAGAGAGTTATTCCTAAGAATTACAGGACTACAATATAAGACGCCAATTTCCATGCAAAAAAATTGTACCGCTTTCAGCACCTAAATCCAGACTGAATCATACCGCCAGGGATGTAAAGAGGAAGTAAAGGCAATTTTTTTAATTTTTTTAAAAAGCACACCTGTAAGGCAAAGGCATAATGAGCTAGTATGCATAGCATACTAGCTCATTATGAATAACTTACCTGAGAATGAAGCCCCTGAAGCGGTCCTCTGTCTTCATCTTCGCCACTGCCATGGATCCCGGAGCGACTTCCAGGTCTCGCGGCTCCGGCGCTGCGATTGGCCGGAGCCGCGATGACGTCACTCCGGCGCACGGGAGCCGACACTCGCGGCATATCGCCGCTATCTGCCCCAGTGCGCCTGCGTGCTGTCTTCGGGTAAATATCTCCTAAACCGTATAGGTTTAGGAGATATTTCTTGGACCTACAGGTAAGCCTTAATCTAGGCTTACCTGTAGGTAAAAGTTGGTTGTAAGGGTTTACAACCACTTTAAAGCCATCTACTGAGCTGGCCAGAACCACCTCTGGAAGGAGGAGACTATTCTACATCTGTTACTGTTGAAGAAACTTTTCCGTATTTGGAGATGAAATCTCCCCCTCCTCCCTGTGATGACCTTAACCACTTCCTTCCCCGCCCATAGTCAAAATGATGTCCACAGGAGGGAATCTTCCCATCCTGGGCGGGCTTCATATGACATCCTTCGGCTTCCTGGCCGTCTAGGGGGCGTGCGCCTGCTGCGTCCATCCTATGATGTCCGCCAGGCACCCGCGATGGCCGGGGGACCGTGGATCTGTGTGTGTGTGTAAACACACCCTTTCAGGTGAGAAGACTGATCGCAGTACAGAGGAACACCGATCGGCCTCCTCCCCATGTGAGTCCCCTCCCCCCCAGTTAGAATCACTCGCTAAGACACACGAAACCCCTTGAACACACCACCCCCCCCCCCCGTGTTAACCCCTTCCCTGCCAGTGACATTTATACAGTAATCAGTGCATTTTTTTTATAGCGCCGATCACTGCATAAATGTGAATGGTCCCAAAATAGTGTCAAGTGTCCGCCATAATGTCACGATAAAAATAAAAATGCCATAAATCTATCCCTATTTTGTAGACGCTATAACTTTTGCGCAAACCAATTTGTTTATAGCACAAGAAACAAAAACCGTAGAGGTGATCAAATGCAACCAAAATAAATCTCTATTTGTGGGGAACATTTGGGTACAGTGTCGCATGACCGTGTAATTGTCATTCAGAATGCAACAGCACTGAAAATTGGCCTGGGGAGGAAGGGGTTGAAAAAATGCCCAGTATTGGAGTGCTTACAATGAACAACACCAAGTTCACTATATGGACCCCTTATAAAGTTATACATGGTGATCATATCTCTCTCCCCCCCCTTATTTATACATGAGATCATCCCCCCCCCCTTATGTATTTATACATGAGATCATATCCCCCCCCCCCCTTTAATCTAATTTTAAGAGTGAATAAATTCAGTTGCTCTAATCTTTCCTTATAGCTGAGCTCCTCAATGCCTCTTATCAGTTTGGTTGCCCTTCTCTGCACTTTCTCCAGTTCCCTGATATCCTTTCTGAGAACTGGAGCCCAAAACTGAACTGCATATTCCAGATGAGGTCTTACTAATGATTTGTACAGATGATATCTCTCTCTCTCTCTGGAGTCCATAACTCTCCCAATACAAGAAAGGACTTTGCTCACTTTGGGGACCGCAGCTTGGCATCGCATGTTATTATTGAGCTTATGATCTACCAAAACCCCCAGATCCTTCTCCATGGATTCCCCTAGTTGGACTCCTAGTATGTATGATGCATATTCTTAACCCACTAGTGCAGAACTTTATGTTGAATGTTAGAAGTGGATTGTCTACCATGAACAGCTACACCAGATTCAGCACTCCAGTTTTTAGTAAATCTACCCCTGTGTGCTCAAAGTCACACTAGGGCAGTGAGGACAAACCTCGGCACCCCAGATGTTTTGAAACTACATTTTCCCATGATGCTCAACACCACTGTAGAGGACATGATCATGGGAAATGTAGTTCCAAAACATCTGGGGTGCCAAGGTTCCCAATCACTGCCCTAGGGTAAACAGAGCCTAAGACACTACTATTCAATGTCATACCTGCCTGTAAACACATTACCCAACAAACCCCCCCCCCCCCCCCCCCCCCCCCCCACATAGAAGGGAAGGCCAGAGGTTCAATGCCTTCTCTCCAGCTTTGCAGAAACGAGCCCTCTGGATCATTAAAGACCTGCACATGTGTGTCCTCTCTCTGGTGTTGCACAACACTGAGCTTAGCCATTGCTGTAGAAAACTGTACACCGTGGAGGCGCAGGTTTTTAATAAGCCAACGCACTTGGTTTTGCAAAGCTGCAATTGAAGGGCTTTTTTTGGGGGGGGATTTAAAATATTACATATGGATTAACTCCTTCCCGATGTGTAAAGAATCCTGAAAAGTACTCATGCACCGTGTCCACGTACAATGCAATGCCTTTTCCTCCTCTTCCAATCACAATTTGTTTTTCTATACATTGGGGGGGGGGGGGGGGGCCATTCATCTTCATCACTTCTCCATATTGTGATGAATGTTTAATAAAGAATACTTTGTCGGATCTCTACAGAAGGAAAAACTGCACCAATTTCCATTGCCAGTCCTGCCAGTATAGGAGTGTGGTACAATCTGCATTGAACACCGCCATCTAGTGGCCTCTCTGCAGTGTCGGTCGTCTATTCCTTATTTTGGTGGATCGATAGAATGATGGACACAAACTTCCAGAGATCCTGATAATCCCAGCAAAAAGGAAAACAAGGAGTTTGTGAGCTCCGGAAATGGTCAGCTGGCCGACTTCATTCGTTGTCCAGCATCTTTTTTTTTTTCTAACCACTTGCCTAACGGGCACTTTCACCCCCTTCCTGCCCATGCCAACTCTCACCTTTCAGCCCTCACACTTTGGACAATTGTGCAGTCATGTAATATTGTACCCATTATTTTGGTGGTACTGAATCACCTTGGTTTGTTTTTTGGCTAAACAAATGAAGAGGAAAAAATAAATTCAAAGTTTGTTATAAAATATTGTAAAATAAATGTTATTGTCTCCTTCACCGATGTGCGCTGATGAGGAGGCACTGATAGGCAACACTGGTGGGCAATGAGGCAGCACCGCTAATGAGGGAATAGTGGACACTGACGAGGCTGGCACTGATAAAGGAGGGAACAGTGGGCACCGAGATGGGCACTAATGGGCAATGAGGCAGCACTGATAAAGAGGGAATGGTGGGCACCAAGGAGGCACTGGTGGGCAATGAGGTGGCACTGATAGAGGGAACGATGTATACTGATGAGGTGGGCACCAAGAAGTCACTGATGGGCAACACTGTTGGGCAATGAGGCAGCACTGCTAATGAGGGAATAGTGGGCACTGACGAGGCTGGCACTGATATGGGCACTAATGGGCAATAAGGCAGCACTGATAAAGAGGGAATGGTGGGCACCAAGGAGGCACTGATGGGCAATGAGGCAGCACTGATAGAGGGAATGGTGAGCAGTGATGAGGTGGGCACCAAGAGGCACTGGTGGGCAATGAGACGGCACTGATAAAGATGGAATGGTGGACACTGAAATGGGCACCTGCAAGGAGACACCGATAGGCGGCACTGGTGGGCACCAATAGGTGGCACTGGTAAAGATGGAATGGTGAGCACTGATTAGGTACACCAAGGAGGCACTGTTAAGTGGCACTAGTGGGCAATGAGGCGGCACTAATAAAGCGTGAATGGTGGGCACTGAGGCGGGCACCAACAAGGAGGCACCAATAGGCAGCACTGATGAAGAGGGAATGGTGAGCACTGATGAGGCGAGCACCAAGGAGGCACTGGCAGGCAACGATGGTGGGCATTGATGGGTCTGCACCGATAATCAGTGCCGATGTCCCTTTCACACAAGCCAGTTATTGGGTCTCTTCTTTCCTCATGGTGTCAGCATAAGAAAAGCCGATAATCGCCTTCTACTTACATCGTCATCAGCTGTGAATGTCTGTGCCGCAGGGGCGTGTCAGGCCAAGTCTGATCATTGACGAGCACACCGAGTATCCAGCACAGCTACAGATCTGACCACACTCTGCTCTCCTGCTTAGTGTGGTCAGTTTTTATTATTAGGACAGCAGAGGGACTGGCAGGAACATCAGGGAATTCACATAAAGGAAGCAATACAAAGATCAGGAAACTTTCTCATACAAGCATTGTGTGTTTGGGAAACACTTTAAGGATAACTCCAACTTTTACAGCACGCTACATCAATATTCAGGGTGTAACATGGTGCCAAGCTGCCCCCTAACATGCAACGTGTGTATTGCAATGAAGGTTTGTGGTCTAGGCATACACAGATAGGTGCTCATATTTTCCCTAAAAAAAATACGGGGAATTAACCCATGCGGTGCCCAATCACAGCCCGGGTCGGCGGAGCCTCGCGCATGCGTTGCCGTGCCCGCACCTTCGAGACCCCCCCCCCTCGCAGTGTGAACGGGTCGGCAGGAGGCAATGTGTGAAAAAGTAAAACACTGCCCCAGTAGGGAAGCAGTGAGGAAAATCCAATATGGAGAGACGGCGGCCAATAAGCCGCTTGGCCATGTCAGGAGGGAAATCTGAGTGACAAACAATGTAACGCTTTTGAAAATCGTTAGTAAATATCGGACACAATAAAAAGACGTCACAATCTGGTATCATATATATCTTTTTTTATTATTTCATCTGCATAGTGATTCTTCTTATATCAGCGCAGATCGCACGCTAAGCTCTGTTAAATAGGTTACAAAAACAAAATATTTTTTAAAAAAAGTAATGTTTTTTAAACCATTTTTAAATTTTTTTTTTTTTAAATGAGAATTTGTGTTTACCTAGAAAAAGGAAAAAAACATTTGGGCACTTTGTTTTTTTCCCCCCGGAGGGGGAGGGGAGGTTCATGCGTCTGTTTTAGTGAATGGCCTTCTATCCAGTGTTTTTGAGGTAAATTGATTTGGTTAAACGATTTCCATTCTAATTGATCGGAGGGCTCGGGGGAAGGGCTGGCGTTGCGTTACCTCCGCTGCTTCTTCTGTGCCTCTCTTAGTAATGTATCGAAATCTAGAGCCTCAAATTTACTTCTAACTGGGGCGGGGTCAAATTCACCCCGATTTGAATCTGGAAGGAAAATAGAGACAGTTGTAAAATTAAAAAATACATAAAAAAAAAAAAATACAAATAAGTCTCAATACCAAAAAAAGGAAGGTTCTGCACTCAATGTACCCACATCTTAGATTTTGCCCATAAATTGAACAAAAACACACGGAGCAACATGTTCGCAAACCCAATGTCTTCTTCAGGAGTGCATGTGAACAAATACAATCAATATAAGAATTAAGTGACAAAGATAATTGAGTAGCCATACGTACTGTTATCAGCCACAGTCCTTAAACTGGGAAAAAAAAAAAAGTCATAATGATTGTATAGTAGCCCTATAAATTTCTAGATGTTGTTCACATGCACACCTGAAGACTATGAGTGTTCGAAACCCGTTAAGTCTTCATGTGTATTGCTCCTTTGACAATTATGAGTAATGGATAAGTGAACTTTTTGTAGCTGTACAGATATGGTCCTGTGTGTGTCCTTTTATCTTTGTATATTAAAAAACGCACATTTTTTTTTTTTTTTAACTAGGAATTTGGTTGGTATGTATTCAACTACACAGGTGTATAAGTGGTATTGGAGGTTTGGTCAAGGGCAATAGACCCAAGTACATCTGTCTTTCTAGGTTTCTCCCATGCTCACCATCAGGACTTCTCCAGAGCCTCTTCCTATCCTCTGGAACTCCTTACCCCAATCTGCCTAGAGCCTTTACCATCATCTGAAAAATCTCCCTAACTCAACCTGTCCAGAGTTTCACCCATCCCCCAGAACCTCCCCAACACCAATCTGTCCAGAGCCTTTCCCATCCACTGGAATACCCAGTTCCTATCTGTCCAGAGCCTCTACCATCATCTGGTACTCTATCCCAATCTGTCCAGAACCTTTCCCATGCTCTGGAATGCCCGTTCCTATCTGTCCAGAACCTCTCCAATTTGAAAAACTCCCCACTATAATCCAGAGGCTCTCCCATCCTCTGGAACTCCCCTACCCCAATCTGTCCACAGCCTTTCCCCATCCTCTGGAACACCTTAACGCAGTAGTTCTCAACTTCTGTCCTCCGGACCCACTAACAGGACAGATTTTAAGTATTAACTTGGGGGAGATAGACTAGAACACTGCAATCACTGAGGAGCAAATGATACCACCTGTGATGCATTTCAGTTATCTTGCAAACCTGGCCTGTTAGTGGGTACCGAGGCCAGGAGTTGAGAAGCACTGCCTTAACCCAATCTGTCCACAGCCTTTCC
>NW_027507787.1:234588325-234590825 GCF_037356315.1 Lithobates pipiens
GCCCTTCAGAGTTCCTCCTTACATCAGAAGCGTAGACCGTAGGCAGCCTCTCCTGACGTCAATCAGCCCATATTCAGAATACAAGACAGACCCTATCTGGGGGCTGAATAAAATCTTGCAGCAAACCAATGAGACCCACAGGCCGTAGTCTGAAGACCCCTGCCCTAGAGCGGACCGCAATAAAATCAGAGCGGCTGCCCTTCCCCCACTCTATTCTGTACTAGAAGGAAAACTGCCTGGAATTCCACTTTAAAGCAAAGTTCCTGCTTACCTCCGGCTTCTGCTCCTGTATCTTCTCCTGCTAGGAGACCTGGACCGGGACCTGGATCTGCTGGACGATGGAGAACATGAAAAGGACGAGCCAGAGGAAGATCTAGAGGAGCTTCTTGAACCATAACTAGACCTGGAGGAGGAGCGCGATCTGTGCCGGCTTCTAGATCTGTACCTGGAAAAAAGATGGAGAGATGGTTGGAAGCCACAGCCTGGAGACCAGGTAAGTCCCTACAAGTCATCATCTCAGCTGTACCCAACACACCGTGTACCAACAATGGGAGTCTACGTGCCAAAACTCAGAAAAAAAAAATAATTATTAATATCTCTATATCCATCTATATCCACACACATACAATACATATACACACACCAGGAAGGTCCCCCCTTTTCCCATCCACACCAATAGTAGGGGTGATTGTGTGGTCTTTGTAGTTCCCAGTAAATTCAATATTCCCGCACGAACAGTATGGGTCACATCACGCCTAGCGACCCCTCACCAGCCCAATAATCACAGAGTGACGCCAATTATAAAACATTCATTGGACGAATGTCAGAAGCACTTGTGCAACCTGGGCAAAATGTCTCCGCATTTTCTGTAATAGATTATTCCTATACAGTTAGCTCCATCTAGTGGCCAAAATGTGGTATATTTTACTCAATGAGGCATTTCATGAGAAAAACAAAAAAACAAAAAAAAAAAAAAAAAAAAAAAAAAACACACCCCAAACACTATCCACTTCAGCTCGACTTTTTCTGGCACTTTTATTCTACAAAATCATTGAATCCTATTCGGAAAGTATTCAAAACGCTTCACTTTTTCCACATTGTTATTTTACAGCCTTATTCCAAAATTAAATTCTTAATTTTCCTCAAAATTCTACAAACAACCCCCCATAATGACAACGTGAAAGAAGTTTGTTTGAAATATTTTCAAGTAAATAAAGGGGGAAAAAAATATCCTATGTACAATAGTGCCACAGGCCCCTCCCACACGAACCATGGGCCCCTCCCACACACACACGTATCACGGGCTACTTTGGTGAAGCGCCTTTGGCCCCAATTACATCCTCAAGTCTTGGGTATGAGGCTACAAGTTCAGCACACCTATTTTTGGGCAGTTTCTCCCATTCTTCTTTGCAGGATCTCTCAAGCTCCATCAGGTTGGATGGGGAGTGTCGGTGTTCAGCCATTTTAAGATCTCTCCAGAGATGTTCAATCGGGTTCAAGTCTGGGCTCTGGCTGGGCCACTCACAGAGTTGGTCCTGTAGCCACTCCTTTGTTATCTTGGCTGTGTGCTGAGGGTCGTTGTCCTGTTGGAAGATGAACCTTCGCCCCAGTCTGAGGTCCAGAGCGCTCTGGACCAGGTTTTTCATCAAGGATGTCTCTGTACATTGCTGCATTCATCTTTCCCTCAATCCTGACTAGTCTCCCAGTTCCTGCCACTGAACAACATCCCTACAGCATGATGCTGCCACCACCATGCTTCACTGTAGGGATGGTATTGGTCAGGTGATGAGCGGCGCCTGGTTTCCTCCAGACATGACGCTTGCCATTCAGGCCAAAGAGTTCAATCTTCATCAGACCAGAGAATTTGTTTCTCATGGTCAGAGTCCTTCAGGTGTCTTTTGGCAAACTCCAGGCGGGGCTGTCATGTGCCTTTTACTGAGGAGTGGCTTCCGTCTGCCCACTCTACCGTACAGACCTAATTGGTGGAGTGCTGCAGAGATGGTTCTTTTGGAAGGTTCTTCTCTCTCCACAGAGAAACACTGGAGCTCTGTCAGAGTGACCATCGGGTTCTTGGTCACCTCCCGACTAAGGCTCTTCTCCCCTGATCCCTCAGTTTGGCCAGGTGGCCCACTCTAGGAAGAGTCCCGGTGGTCCCAAACTTCTTCCATTTACAGATGATGGAGGCCACTGTGCTCATTGGGACCTTTAAAGCTGCAGAAATATTTCTATATCCCTTCCCCAGGTCGGTGTCTCCGTACAATCCTGTCTCCGAGGTCTACAGACAATTCCTTGGACTTCATGGCTACATCTGAAGGATGATCAGTGGAAACAGGAGGGACCCGAGCTCAATTGTGAGCGTCATGGCAAAGGCTGTGATACTTTTGTACGTGGGAGTTTTCCTTTTTAATAAATTTGTAACGGATTTCAACAAACTTTCACGTTATGGGGGATTATTTGTCGAATTTTGAGGAAAAATGTATTTAATTCATTTTGGAATAAG